>NC_133324.1:745594341-745894341 GCF_042186555.1 Aquarana catesbeiana
AAACGCCAAATTTCCATGCAAAACAATGTACCACTTTGAGCATCAAAAATCTGACATAATCATACCGCCAGGGAGGTTAAGCACTACATCTGCAGCTTTAAGATGATAAAAAGTATCCTTACAGCTTTAAAGCAGCAATTGAAATATATTGTGTTCCACTATATGATTAAATAAAGCAGCTGAAATCTGTACAATGGTTATACTACTAATATCTTTTCAGGACCAGCGTAAAGGAAACATAATGAGGTTTCAAGGCATGCCTTAAGAGACAGTTTATTTATAAAGTAAATTTGGTTCTAATTGTTTCATAGCAAAAAATGCCTTTTTGGGAGACATGCCATACCTCTACTACTCAACCATCAATCATTTCAGGGGCCAGCTGTCTACATAACTGAGTCACCTGCTGATGACTAATGACAACTGGGTGGGAAATCTTCATTCTACTGCTTCTTCTATAAATGACTTGTTATTTCAAACTACTATTTCAAAATATTCTGATAACACACCGAATTGGAGAGAAAAACATTAAAGTCAAATAAACTTCTCAAAAGTTTTATATGATCTTCTCTTGGTAGGATGTGCTTGCTGTGTTTTTCGTTTAAAACACTTATATAAGTATAAGCTTAGATCTTTCGCTGCCAAAGACATATTTTTAATTCTTCACACACATGCTAAAATGCATTTTTTGATAAGAAAAATCCAGAAAACATTATATACTTTCTAAAAACCAAACAAGTGCAGCGCTTAAAAACCCTAACAATCATATAATAAATCTTAAATAAATGTGAAAAAGCATATGTTAATATAAATTAATAAACACCATAAACGTGATTACATAGTGTTCATAGGAAAACCCCCATATAAATCAGAAAGTCCCCAGGATATAAAACTATAAAACAATTGATGAAAAGTCTTCTAGTAGTGACACTTCCCAGTGCAGCAGTGAAAAAACATAATGTGATTCCAGTGCTCATCCTTCACCAATATGCACTTACCAGAATGTTATTGATAAATAGCATTGAGCATCATTCCAATCAAAAGGAGTCTCCAGGGGGGCGTGGCTTAGCAATGGCCGAGGACACATTTTGAGAGAGCTCCTGGCCATCCCGTCCTAACCTGCTAAGTAGACGGTATTCTTAGTGAGGAAGAGAGGCATGATACCCGCTAGACACTACCGAACAAGATCATCAGCAGGAGGGAACCTCTCTTCCACCCCAAGAAGAGGCATTCAACGGTATTTGCGAGACTCACGGAGGGTGTTATAGCAGTGCCGCGTGCACTCAGCCTCTCGGAGGACACTACCCTGGACCCAGCGAGATCCCCAACCTCCTCTGTGGACATAGACTTTGCCTCGGAGCCACCTACCATTTGTCCCATAATTATGGAGGGCACTTCTCCAAGGATGATCGGAATGCCTGATGATCTCCGCTCTATCTTGCAATCCCTTCCGACCAAGGCGGACATAGAGGGCCTCATCCTACGCATCGAGGAGGCACACAGCAGGGACATTCAAGAAGTCAGAGCGGACTTACACACGCTGACGGACCGGGTTGACTCTGGCGAGGCTACAATCTCCTCCCTCACACATCGGATCGCTGCACTTGAGCGATCTCAGGAGCCTCAAGCGGCAACGGCCATTGATCTGCAACTCCATTTAGAAGATTTGGAGGATCGTAGCCGACGCAACAACCTTCAGTTGCGAGGCATCCCAGAGGCTACAGGGTCGGAAGACCTGGCGGCTACTGTGACAGCTATCTTCCAAGAGATCCTGGGCGCATCTCCACCGTCACTGGAATTACACCGGGTGCATAGAGCCTTGGGACCTAAATCTAATGACCCTGACAGACCGAGAGATGTGATGTGCAGGATTCATCATTATAACCAGAAGGAACCTATTCTACGAAAGGCTTGGAAACACGGGGTTGTGGAATTTGACGGCGCCACAATTAAAGTTCTTCCAGATCTTTCTAGGGCCACGCTGCAGAGAAGGGCCATGCTGAGACCTGTCCTGGATTTAGCCAAGAGACAAGACTGCACGTATCGCTGGGGGTACCCCTGGCAGTCATCTTCCGCAAGACATCAGCCTCCTTCACATTACGCACACCTGCGGATCTACCATCCTTTTTTGACTTCCTGGGAACAGATCCTATCCAGCTACCTAATTGGCTGACCATTTTACCTCGAGCATTGGGCCGCTCGGGATTCTCTGCTCAGCAATCTTACAAATTGCCTCATCGACACCGTTCTAGAAGGAGAGCACCCCTCAACCTCCGCTGAGGGGTCCTGGGAGTCGTGAAGGTGAAGTCAGTGAGTTGCCCTAGTATGGAATCTGTACACATCTGTGTTTGTTACCCCTGTTTGTCGAGTTCGTTTACCCTCTATTATAGGCTGACTGGGAGCGCACGCACCTCTCTAATGCATCTGATGGAAGGTATGTCCCCATCTTTCCATTTGTGAATCTCACCTTTTGACCATGCTACATTAGCTACATTAGCAATGCAGGTGCCTTGCCTGATGGCAGAAACCTTTACAATATCTCAGGCAGGCTCCGTGTTCGTTATGACGGGGATTGTGGACTGTACTGAGCTGAGCCCAAAACTGCGAGATAAGTTCGGACAGGCAAGAGGGAGCCCTGGGCACTATAATTCCAGAGACTAGGCTTCTATACACCGTACCAATACTCTTTTGCAATGGAGAACATTGTGTACTCAGTGTTAAACATTATGCCCAGGGTCCGCAGTACCATATCAGAGTACTCTACCGCATGATTCTGAGGTGGATTCACGGACATGGAGTCAATAGAGATTTACTAAAGTTAATCCAAGGTTTTTCATATATATTAATGTATTGTTTCCTTGGTGTAATTACCTTGTTTACTCTGCTGGGGGAGCTGTAACCTTTCCATCATCAGAGGTATTATAGACATACACTGCACTGTTATGATGGATGGGGGAGAGAGGAGGGTTGATGAGCCTATAAGTCGCAGCCCCTCTATTATGTATGTAAGGGACTGGAGGGAAGGGGGGATGGGAAGGGTTCTCCCTGAACTATCCCCTACCTCTCCGCCTAGCACTCATCTAGGAATGTGAATACTGGAGGTCCTTGGTTTATAGTCTCCACAATGCACGCGGAGTGTGTACATGTAATGAAGTGTGTTACCCGCACTTTCGGGGGGGGCGGGACCCGAACCTGAACACTAATATAAATAGAACGCGACTATGTCGTAAGCCAGGGGCGGGTGTGTTTCCTCTCCTCTTCTCCCCTCCATTTTGTGTGTGCGGGGGCATCTAATCTCACCTCGGCTATATAATCGACTGAGATGAATATGGTTAAAGATTACTAGTTCACGAATGGGTTGTATAGGGGGTGTTCATGCTATGGTTATTAATATAGTTACATTCCAACTTGAGATGTGTCGGAGCATTATCTTCTGTTTCCATATAACAAGGGGTAAACTCCGTAAGGGTTTAATCCGTTTTTAGCTCAATGGGTCTTGGGTTTTCCTTTTTGGACCCATTCCTGCTTGCTTTAAGTTGTATACCGTTATCACATTAAATTTTTTTTTTTTTTATATAACACACCATATGGCGGGGGGAGGGGGTGGTCAGTGAGTACCTCGCTGGTCACATCTTTCCACAAACCCATTTAGGCCTGCGCTCGACAACCAGAGTCTTTCTGGAGAGCGTCTTAGCACCCATAGTGCTATCTTATTAGATTTTCTATTTCGATACCCTATTAGGGTGTTTCTATCTACTATTTTCCTCTCTCTCTCCTCTCCCATCTTACTTTCTACGATTTCCTAGTTTCTGTAGTCTCATCTATCCTGTTTTCTCACTGATATTTCTCTCTATCGCACCTTTCTCTCTCCATTTCACCCCCCATCTTCTTACGGGCACTTGAGGTCATGGAGGCAGTAAGCGCCCTCTCGCTCAACGCGAGAGGCCTCAATATACCGGAAAAAAGGCGCATGCTATTTTAAGACTTGCGCCATATGAAAACTGATGTGGCATTCATTCAGGAGACACATTTTAAAGGAGACAAGTTCCCCATACTGCAAAATAAATTCTTCCCGATGGTGTATCATTCCACTAATGGGAATGCTAAATCCCGGGGAGTATCCATCCTCATCTCCCGTACGGTTCCATGGAGCTGTGCGGACGTGAAGGCGGATCCTGAAGTGCGCTTTCTGTTCCTCAAGGGAGCAATAGGAGGGGTGGAGGTGACCTTAGCTAATGTATATGTCCCGAATAGCGGCCAGGATCACTTCATCACCAAAATGATTGACATATTATTAGACTTTGCCAGAGGACAGGTATTGTTAGGGGGAGATTTCAATGTTCCACTAATCCCGTCGGAGGACACATCGACAGGCCTTTCCTCAACCACCCCAGGTGTTGGGAAACGCATAGCGTGCTCATTGCATAAAGTACAGTTAATTGATGTTTGTAGACTGACTCATCCCACTGAGAGAGATTACACCTTCTATTCCACACCACATAAACTATACTCGAGAATTGACTACTTTTTGATTCCTCACTCCCAACTGCATGCTATTAGGGACTCCTCAATCGGATCCATCACATGGTCAGACCATGCCCCAGTTCTATTAACCTATGCCTTGACCGACGCTTTTGCCTCCAAAATGAGAACGTGGAGGTTAAATGAGTTTCTCCTCAAGGACAGAGAAATAGTTCAGGATGTGACCAGGGAGATGTATTCCTATTTCCAAACTAACGATACCCCCGATGGTAATCCCGGTATCGTATGGGAAGCTCACAAGGCAGTGATTCGCGGGGTACTTATTAAGCATGGTTCGCGCATTAAGAGACAACGTTCAGAACAGACGGCGTTGCTTTTGAATCAATTGAAGCTCGCGGAAGCACGACACAAGCATGCCCAGACTCAATCTCTAGAGACAGAAATTTTGACTTTACGTAAGAAAATTACTGACTTAATGCAATTCCGAGCCAAAGCCGCGATTCAGATTTGCCATCGGATCTCATACGAATCCGGGGATAAGTGTGGTAAACTGGTGGCCAGATCGCTTAGGGACCAGGTACTAGCGAGTTACATACCTCATATCAGGACATCCTCCAGTCAGAAGCACACACTCCCCCATGACATAGCTGGAGAGTTTAAGGAATTGTATGCATCTCTATACATTATATAGAAAGGGCATGGGACTTTAAAATGAAGCAGTTGGAATGCGGAGGGTTAAAATTGTACATTTATTAGTCATAGTAGATAAAATAAAGAAATTTCATATATATACACATGTACAGATAATTGGCACAAAGAAACTGTGTGTACTTGTTCATCGATTATGTCTATATCTTTGTGCCAATTATCTGTACATGTGTATATATATGAAATTTCTTTATTTTATCTACTATGACTAATAAATGTACAATTTTAACCCTCCGCATTCCAACTGCTTCATTTTAAAGTCCCATGCCCTTTCTATATATACCTTCGGTATTACCGGGATGGAGGCGACTTGTGCGCCTCATATAAAGTCCCAATTCCCCCTCCATAGTACAATTTATTAACCGGGATGGAAGCATTTGGAAGAGTTGGATGAGCAGTGTTCCCCTGCTATCTACGCGAGAGGTTTAATACATGCCCTAAGTGGGGCTTAATTCCCGGAATGGCTATATATCCTGTACATATTATGTATATTTCCATCTGTTTTATGCATTGGTGCTATTGATGGCATTTCCGGCACTGGTTGCGTTTTATATACAATTTTCTTCTTTGGTATTAATAACTTTTTCTTTGCCATCCATCCCATCCTTACCGCTCTGCCACTGACCCGCAGTTGCGTATGCGCTTGGTGTGGTTTTGTGCTGGGGTGTGTTCGTCCTCAATGCGGGAGCTGCGATGCGCTCTGAGGATCCTCCCTTCCCTCCCCTTTGGGAGGTCTGGGCGGATGCCTCTCGGCGCATCGGCGCCACGTCCCCCACGTCATGCGCGGGACGTTGGATTCGACGTCACCGCGCCGACGTCTGGAGTACCATCTGCGTGATCGCCATGGGGGAGGGTTGTTCTGGCGCCAAACACCGAGCGACCATCCAGCTCTAGTGCGTACGCCGCTCCCCTCCCCCCGCAGGCCTCACGCACGTGGCGCTGGCGGCATGTACTTATAGGTCCCCCAGTGGTAGCGGGCTGCTCACACGGCCAGTCTCCTCTGTTGGTTTCTGCACACTAGCTGTTTCCATCTTGCTAGTTGCATGACATGTAGCATCAGGTAAGCACTCTCTGTCTACACCAACTCTCACTGTTATGGTTCTACTTTGTCACTATTTTTTGCACCAGCTCTTCAAAATCCTCCACCTAACAAAAACAACAACACCCCCCCCTCCTTCTTTTATTACTCGCTCACACATTTAGATTCTTCACTGGCTATCTCCTTCATTAGATTCCCCTTATCACACGATCCCCACTACATCACTCACTAACACTCTGCCTTATTCATACTTCATCTCACATAATCTGTTTATCTGTAATTAACATATATTCACACATTACTTCCCAGATATCCCTCCTCTTTTTTCTGACAAGCTATGTTACATTGTTGCTTCTACATATACTTTCTTATTCAGACTTTCTTCACTACAATTTCCATTATACTAGCTACCAGTACTCCCCATTTATGAGTCTCTCTGGGTATAATATCTACATATTACTCAACGTAATCTAATTTATTTAGTTAATTTTATAATTTATACTGATATATTATCCTTTAACATCCATTCCCAGATTTTCTCTATCTTTGACAATTCATGTATTATCTACGGAGATCATCTCACTACTCATAGCGTCACCCCACTATCTGATGCCATTCAGACACTACATGCTGCCTCAGCTCCCGCCGCGAGGCTTGCTGCCCCCGGCCTACTCCATGCCGTCCGCCATGCGCTGCGCTCAGTGTCAGGGTTGGTAAGTGTATTTTTGGCCCTACTTTTCCAACACTTTTTCTATTCCTCCCCTACGGATTGAGGTTGATTAGATGTACATATCTTACAGGATTATCATGCATCAGCTCCTGATGAGTGGAAAACATCACCCACGAAACGCGTCGAGCTACAATTGATGCCTACTCTATCCATTATACTTTGATGCCATCATTGTTCGTTATTATGATTACATTATCCCTGTATGTTACTATACTATTAGCTGCCGGGTATGCCACCATTGGCACCCATGCTATGGTCCACCAATACCACTTTGACTACCATCTACTTTGTGAAATTATGTATCCAACTGTGTGTACTTGTTCATCGATTATGTCTATATCTTTGTGCCAATTATCTGTACATGTGTATATATATGAAATTTCTTTATTTTATCTACTATGACTAATAAATGTACAATTTTAACCCTCCGCATTCCAACTGCTTCATTTTAAAGTCCCATGCCCTTTCTATATATACCTTCGGTATTACCGGGATGGAGGCGACTTGTGCGCCTCATATAAAGTCCCAATTCCCCCTCCATAGTGCATCTCTATACATTTTGCAGAACCCTGTTCTCTCTCAGTCTCGGATAGAAGACTGTCTTAGTAACTCAGGTATGCCCAAACTCTCAGCTGAAGTGGGGGAACTACTCGATGAACCCATTACTACGGCAGAGATACGGTCAGCAATAGGGGCTACTAAATTAGGGAAAGCCCCGGGACCGGACGGCCTCACTGCACAATACTTTAAAACACTTCTACCATCCCTTGAGAAATCTATGTGCAAATTTTTCAACTCGCTGGGCTCAGGTGTAACTTTCCCTCGAGACTCTCTGTCGGCACACATCACAGTGATCCCCAAAGAAGGGAAAGACCCCGCCCTTTGTGGAAGCTATAGGCCAATTTCTCTACTTAATTCGGACCTAAAAATCTTTACAAAAATACTCTCCACTAGGATACAACTCTATCTTCCCTCCCTGATCCATCTAGATCAAGTTGGGTTTGTCCCGACTAGAGAAGCCAGGGACAATACAATTAAAGTCCCTTATCTCCTGTATGTGGTTAATAAGAATAAAATCCCCTGTGTTTTCTTAAGTACAGACGCGGAGAAGGCCTTTGACAGGGTGAATTGGCAATTTAAAACTTCGGTCCTGGAACACATTGGTATGGGAATCAATATGCTATGTTGGATAAGATCATTATATAGCAATCCCTCGGCTCGGGTTCGGGCCAATGGGATATTATCTGACTTCTTTAGGATTAAAAACGGGACACGCCAAGGTTGCCCTTTGTCCCCGCTCCTATTTGCCCTGTCACTGGAACCGTTTCTGCGTACTGTAAGAGCCAACCCAGACATCACAGGAGTGGTTATGGGAGATTCACATCAGAAGATAGCCTCGTACGCGGATGACATGTTGTTCTCACTCCCCAACCCAGCGATTTCACTCCCAAACCTTCTAAATGAATTTAAAATATATGGTAATCTTTTTAACTTGAAGATCAATTTCAGCAAGTCCGAAGCAATGGGCATAGGGTTCTCGACACATCAACTCACAGCCTTCCAATCCAGTTTTAAATTTAATTGGACGACCTCAGCCTTAAAATACCTTGGCACATATATCCCTACCAAAATTTCACAGCTTTTTACCTTGAATTTCCCCCCCTTACTCGCTAAGGTTCGGGCTCTACTTGCCAAATGGCAAAAAGGACTACACTCGTGGTTTGGGAGATGCAATATCCTTAAGATGTGCATTCTCCCTAAAATTCCTTTACCTTCTCCAAGCCTTCCCAATCCAAATCCCCTCCAATTATTTTGATCAGACCAGAGCCTTATTCTTTGATTATATATGGGCACATAAGAGACCTAGACTCAACAGACGGCTGCTTGTGTTGCCCAAACAGAACGGGGGGGGTTAGCGGTTCCAGACCTCCGCAAATATCACCAAGCGACTCATTTATCAAGACTGATTGACTGGAACCAACATCAATCCATGAAGTTATGGCCCAGTCTAGAACAGACCCAATGTGAAATACCCCTCAATAGGGCCCCCTGGTGTCTTAACTCCTTGCCCAGAGAAATGAGGAATCACCTCCTGGTAAGTACTACTATACAAATATGCTCTGCTATTTTTATACGTTCTAACCTAGTGTCCCTGAATTCCCCACTTCGCCGGGTATTGGGAAGCCCAGAATTTACTCCTGGTCATACAGACCCTATCTTTCGCGCATTAAGAACGGCGGGATACTTCCAAGCCTCCCACTTCTTGGTTAATGGGAAATGGCCATCTGTAACAGACCTTATGAATGCTGATGGCCCCTTCCATTTATACTTTTGGAGAGCTCAGCAACTCTATCATTTCCTTAAATCAATGCCTCTTTCCAGTAACCCGGAACAACCTCTAACTACTTTCGAGACCTACTGTTCGGAAGATGGTACCATGCCCCATACATTATCGGCCACCTATCAATTGCTGATCACACCACCAGATGGACAATGTCTACGTTACATAGACAAGTGGGAAAAAGATCTATGATGCACCTTTACGACACGCCAAAAACAAAATATCCTCCATTTCACACATAAGTCCTCAATTTGCTCGAAGACACAAGAGACCAATCATAAAATAGTTACAAGATGGTACAATACCCCAGCAAGGTTACGGAGGATTTTTCCTTCTGCCACGGATCTTTGCTGGAGATGCCAGGGTGAATGTGGAACGATCCTCCACATTTTCTGGTCATGCCCCTTGTTGGAGAGGTTTTGGAAAACCATTCAACATACGATGCAGAAGTTCACTGAATACCCCATTCAAGCAGATCCAGCCCTGTTTCTACTTCACGCGACTCACAAATCCCGGAAAGCTTATAAAAAATCAATAATACCACACCTACTTAACTCAGCGAAGGCCTGCATCCCCTTATACTGGAAGTCCAGGGAATCGCCTCCTATCAGTTTATGGATTAAGAAAGTAGAGGAAATCAAAAAGATGGAGGACTTAATCCTTACGGCCCGCCATAAAAGTGAACAGTTCACTAAGACA
The DNA here is from genome assembly GCF_042186555.1 of Aquarana catesbeiana. Taxonomy (NCBI): domain Eukaryota; kingdom Metazoa; phylum Chordata; class Amphibia; order Anura; family Ranidae; genus Aquarana; species Aquarana catesbeiana. The sequence goes on from NC_133324.1 coordinate 745,604,338, forward strand.
TGGTCCAATTGGAAAATATTCATCTATTCGGATGAAGGTCAGATCCTGTTGGGGAGGGATGCTCCAGATTGAAATTGTCACACTCTAAAATGCCTGATAATCGAACCGGTCTATGGAGATTGTGGGCCTGGTCTTCCCTGATTCTGGATCTGGAGAGGGATGCGCGTGCTGCCTTGATGTACCCCATTTTCTTCCTATTCCTTCCCCCCTTTTTCTCTGTTCTCCTTCTATCTCTCTTTCCTGCCTTTTTTCCCTTCTACACTTACCTTGTCTTTTTTCTGTTTCCGCTCCCTGCGGGGTGGCTGGGGGTGGACGGGGCGCTGTTTGGTGCTCCGTGGACCCTCAGGGCTTTATTTTCACATTAAACTAAAAAATGGAGCAGGACTCATCAATATCTTGATGATATGGGTTCTGCCTCAGAGTAGGCGTTCCCCGCATCGGCCAGAGTCACGGGAGAAAATATACTTAATGCCACAGACTAATGTGTGTTCTTTTTAGTTATATTTTTCACTTTTGTTATGGTGTATTGTTAAGGTCATTTAATGATGTGATGTTTTTTCCTGTTGTGATTTTGAAATTATGTATTTCGTGTGTCTCTGCCAATTCTTTAAATAAAAAATTTGAAAAAAAAGGAGTCTCCAGCAATCGATCAATTAATCTTCCATATATAAAGTGCTCAGCCAGGGGGAGTCCTAATCAAAAGATGCTCACTACGGGGATCTGAGAAGTAATATATAGTGTAGTATATTTATTTTAAGGTTTGTGTATTAAAACAACTTTTTTTAAAAGAATCCATATGGCGTACACCAAAATAGAGCAAACACGGCAGGACTTACAGTGATGGGCGTCGATCTACACCTCAGAAGTGGCGGCGTGACATCAGCATGTAAGGCCTCTCCCAACACATTTCGTGCGCATGCACATCTTCAGGGGATACTGCTATACCTTCTGAAAACAGAGGACCCATAGAAAAAACATAGTAGTAGTTAAAATTTTTATGGTACATGACTTTAGCTCTACTGTTCATCAAATGTATGTTTTTAGAAAACAAATACATTCAAATTAATTTTAATGCATGCAAACAGAATAAAATTTGCAAATTGTCTTTAAAATATTAGGTCTTAACTTGAGGTTTGTGTCTGCTGTCATCCATATATAAACCGTATGCACTCCTGCGCTTCTTAGTAAGCTGGCCAAACTGAAAACAAACTATTTAAAGTGGAATGAAGTCTGGAAATAGGCTTTAAAAAATGGAATTGAGTAAATAGATACCAAATAGATACCTGTGTGTACCTCCGACACTGTGACAAAGTACTATACCCAATATTGCCCACAGACAACATTTTAAAAGCCTTCATAAGCCACCAACTTAGAGTTAACCATAAATGATGGCCGTAGAATAATTAATCGTATTCTCAATGTGTGTTGCACAATCATTGTATATGTGCGAGTAGAAGGGGGCAGAGGACTTTGAAAATGTATTTATATATTTTATAATACATTTTTAATTCTTTTGCACTATTTTTTTTTCTCCAAACTTTATTGCTGTCACATGGGGGGCTGCTAAGCCCCCCTATGTTATAGAACTTTTTGAGTGGCAGATACTTGTATTGGAGACATCTGGGGTCATTTGAATCCTAGTTGCCTTCCCTGCACCTAGACAACACTAATCGAGGACACAGCCTCTTCGATCCGCTGCTTAACCCAGCTCTCCTAGCCGGGAAACAATGGCCCTGCACCCAGAAGTGCTTAGGTCTGAATGTTTATGGGTTTAGAGTTTACAGGAGAGATGGAAGAATGTCCATCTCCCCACCCGCCATCGCAGTTCCCAGCTTCTAGAACAGTGGTTCTCAACATTCCTAGTGCCATGACCCCTTGATAAAATTTCCCAAGTTGTGGGGACCCCTAACAGTAAAATTATTTTTGTAGCGTGGGTTGTCAGCACTCAAGACAAGTAATTTGCACCCCTAACCCACAGACATTTAGCGCTCCCTGAGTCCCTTCTACTTGTACAGTATTAAAACCCCTTATGGTACATTTTAGGATGCACCACTCTCTCTTTTTCTTTCCCTTTTATCTCTCTCTATCCTAATTTCTTGTTTTTTCTTACCATCTTCTCTCTTGCTGTTTTTCTTGTTCTCTTATTCTTTCCTTCCCTTTTTCGTTGTTCCTCCCCCACTTTTCCTCTCCCTTCCATGTATTCTCTATTTTTATTCCTTCTCTTACTCCTTGGTGGGGGGAATGGGATTAGTGGCAGTGCTGGTGGGGAGTTGGGATGAGTGGCAATGCTGGGGGGAGTTCTGATCAGCCAACTTAGGTGCTCTTGATCAAGGTCATTTTTCATGGCAACTATAATTACAGGTAGTGTTACTCACGGTGTCTCCAGTTTCACTGTGTCTCTGACTTTGTGGTGTCTCCTAGCAGTGACACCTATTCCGAAATCAGGAGATAGGGTCTCCACCAGCCCCTCTCACTTCACATTCCTCACCAGTCAGCTGACCTCTAGTCTCTGCCCCCCCAGCCATGCCGTGAACTGAATGGGTGGCTGCCGAGAGGCTGAGTGGGCAGCCGCGGGCTCCAGGTACAGCCCTGCTGGGCGGCCGCAAAAAAGGCTGGGAGAGCAGTGGGGGCTTCAGGAACAGCCCAGGATTCGGTGACCCCTGGCAAATCATCAATCGACCCCCAGGTTGAGAACCACTGTTCTAGAAGAACCAGGAGAACCACGGGACTGGGGGGAAGGGGGCATATGAAAAGACACCGTAGAAGCTTCTATAATGTAGCTAGCAACATTGCTCCTAAAAAAGTAAACAAACTGTTGTGCCGATGAATTTGTTTGTATGCCTCCACTTCCACTGACTTAGTAGTTACGTTGGTGGCAGTCAAAGGACTAAAGTGGAACCATGAACAAAACAAAAATTAGATTTCTTTTTCTGAGACCTCCTGCAACATAGTTTTATTACCTTTTGATCCTTCCAGAAGATCCTGCTAAATACTGGACTGCCTCTGTGTGCAGTATTATACAGGGAAAACAGGTGTGTAGGCGCTACAACCTTCCCACATAACAGCTCCGCCCGGTGCTCAGACCTTGAGGCTACCGACACCTCCAACATACCAGAATAAGGAAAGGGATGGTCGGCATTTAGGATGACATCCAAAAAAAAGTATTTTTTTCTTAAAAAGACATGTAAACGCTGTAAAAAAAGCCTACGCATTTTGGACATAAGTAAATATGTTACAGTACCATAGACCCTAAACAGTGTATGTCCTATTACCAATCATGCACAGTGCTACCTTTGTATACAATACCGCATATCTTCCTTACAAGCCTGCACATTGCTGCACTTGAACTGTACCTAGTACAACACACCCTACTCTGAATGCATGGATGGTATTCTGAACACCATATGTGTAAATTGCAGCCCCACAATCCCTGTAGAGTGTCAGGAACAGAGAGATGGATGAGAAGCCTTTTACAATATACTGCTGCTCTATGCAAGCTCTGGCTGATGCCTGAACCAATTTCAGAATCTGCACCTTGTGTCAAGTGCGGAGCGACCGATAGAATGCTTAGTAGCTCCTGTATATAGAACCAGTGCTTGGATGTGCTGGTAAACAGCAACGGCTCATTCCTGCACAATACATACTGGTGGAACTATGGAACTAGGTTTATCAGGGATGAGGAGATCCTCTCATGAACATCATGACATCTGACATTCTTCCTTTACCAATACATGGTAGGCAATATTCTCACAGAGCACTAAACATGACACAGACTTCATCTACTTCATTATACATAATGATCCATGAATTCCCAACAAGTTTTACTGTTGTCTTGATGACCAATGATAATCTGCTGCAATCATTGTCTGTAAACAATTTTACTTTGCAGCTTTTATTCTGGAAATATTTAAAGTGGTTCTAAAGCCAAAAAATTTGTTGACGTTAATACACACCCTTGCATTAAGGTAAAAAATGTTTAAGTATTAGTATTGCCCTCCTCAATGCCACCTTATACCTTACTTGATCCAGCGCTGTGACCGTCTGTAGTGGCTCTTTCCACTCTCACAGGTTTTGCTGAAGCATCAAAACCATTGGCTCCTGCTGCTGTCAGTCAAATCCTGTAACAAGAGAGCACCTATGTTTATGGATGCAGGCAGCGAGGTTCTGAGTCAAGCCAACAGGTGTACCACAATAGGAACACAATAGGTGTACCACAATAGGAACTCACAGGTTTTGCTGAAGCATCAAAACCATTGGCTCCTGCTGCTGTCAGTCAAATCCTGTAACAAGAGAGCACCTATGTTTATGGACGCAGGCAGCGAGGTTCTGAGTCAAGCCAACAGGTGTACCACAATAGGAATCAGCTTCCGGCACACCGAGAAAAGGAGGGGCCAGGAGTGCTGGCGGGGTCCCCAGTGCCGGCAGCACTCATGCAGCCCCAGACCATGACACTCCCACCACCATTCTTGACTGTAGGAAAGAAACACTTGTCTTTGTACTCCTCACCTGGTTGCCGCCACAAACACTTTACACCATCTAAACCAAATAATTTTATCTTGGTCTCATCAGACCACAGGACATGGTTCCAGTAATCCATGTCCTTAGTCTGCTTGTCTTCAGCAAACTGTTTGCAGGCTTTCTTGTGCATCATCTTTAGAAGAGGCTTCCTTCTGGGACTACAGCCATGCAGACCAATTTGATGCAGTTTGCGACGTATGGTCTGAGCACTAACAGGCTGACCCGCCACCTCTTCAACCTCTGCAGTAATGCCGGCAGCACTCATAGGTCTATTTCCCAAAGACAACCTCTGGATATGACCCTGAGCACGTGCACTCAACTTCTTTGGCCGACCATGGCGAGGCCTGTTCTGAGTGGAACCTGTCCTGTTAAACCGCTGTATGGTCTCGGCCATACAGCGGTGGGACATTTCAAAATTATATTTCATGTCAATCTCCTCCCACATGACAACTTGTAAGCTTATGAATGTAAAGTAATATGTATTAGGAGAAAAAATGTATGTCCTGCTTTTTTTTTTTTTTTTTTTTTTAGTCTTGGATAGAGTCAGGAATTCTTAGAACCTCTGACCTGGAACTTTATTAGTGAGATTCCTCCACACTTTCAGTCCTGGTGAAAATGTTTTTAACAGACAAGAAGAGAAGAGAGAATCTGAAACTGGCACACAGTGAGCTGAAGTCTCCTGGGATATGTGCTGTGGATATATTTAGGGAAGCTTCAGGAGCAGGGGCACTTCATTCTCTTTATATCTCCCCTGCTTCCTCCAAAAAAAAAGAAAAAAAGGTCATATTGTTTCCCATGTAGTGGGTAGAGTAATGAAATAGGGGAATATTGTATGCAGCACACTTTTTGAAAAACCTACCTTAATCTACTCTGCATTTGAGTGTCTTTATATGACATGACCTAAAAAGTAAAACACATCAGACACAAGCATATACAGTGTCCTAAAATGCATCATGGATGCTAAAATGCATCCATTCCTTTAAGCGCCTTTCACATGGACGGCTATTCTGCCGCAGTTAAAAGCATGTTTTTTTTCTGTGAAATTCAAGACTCCAGGCACTGCGATCAGCTACATTTGTACAATTAGATTACCTGCGTTTACGTGCGTTTACGTGTGGCTGCATTTAGCTGCGTTTGGAACATTCTTGACATTTCTGATGTGCTTCCTGTTGCTTTTCTTTCCTTCTTGCCGCTGCTATCCGCAGGAGAAATAGTACACTGCGATTACCTGCAGTTATGTGCAGATAGCTGCAGATAGCTGCGCTAAATCGCTCCTGGACGCAGTCAATTCTATTTTTTCTATCCGCACAGAACCGCATGTAACTAAATTGCAGCTAAATGCAGTGTGTGAATGGGGCCATAGGAAAGCATTGTGTGCTTTTAGCTGCTGTCGAAAACTAGAAAATCCGCAGCTAAAAGCACCATTCTATCAGTCTGTGTGAAAGGGGCCTTATAGTTCAAAATGCCTATCAGTCAAATAAGTAAACAACATCATACAAATCATCTATACTTTGAAACACATTTTAAGTGTTAACTTTGTTCAGAACATAGGTTCAAGAGACATGGCTGATTTCAAGGATAGATGTATGTAACGTAATCGTGAAAGGAGATAGCAAAATTAGATTACAACTCATTATACCATCATATCAATTAAGATAAGTGGAAAGACTAAAGCTCGTTGTCTACCTTTGGCTGTTGCAATATTAACTTCAGCTTGACAGCTGCAAAAAATAAATTCACAGCCCTATTGTAATGTCCACAGCAGTAGCCACTGGGTAAAATGTGTATTGACAACTGACGGGTATGTGATGTTAGCCCACTTAGTTTAAAATTACAGTATTTAGTGGATAACTCCACCAAAAATGTGGTACTTTACTTTTCCATATTTATTGGTAAATGAAACCACATGCTGGATTCTTACTGGATATCTATACATACATATATATATATATATATATATGACAGTGTTAAGAATCCCCAATAAAGTGGGAACTTTGTTGCTGCCCATGGGAAGTGGCAAAAAACCCCACAAAATGTAGGCAAATCTGATGAAATAGCTAAGGTCTAAATTCACTCCACAAATGTCCCCCCCCAAACTGAAATAACAACGTTGGTAGTTTGCCAATAAGTTTGAATACTTATTAAACAAAACACTTTGTAACAATACACTCTGTGTTACACATTGGCATTAAAGATGCATTTGTACGGGCTTTATTAAGTGTTTATGCATTTAAAAAATAAAAAAAGGGTATGTAGATTAAAATTGTGCAGACGGAACAACAAGGGCTTTGATAAACTGATTTTTTTTTCTTCTGAAGTGGTTTCCTACATACAGGCCAATTTTTCAGGCTATCACTGCTGCAAGGCATTTCTTCCTTGCGTGATGGCGTGCTACTATGTCTAAAGAGAGTGGACAGAGACTGCCTTTGTTGGTCCAAAAATATAATAGTAATGCAATATACAGTACTGGTGATAAGTATAATGTGTAGATTAATTTACAAATGCCTTTATAATGACCTCATATGTTTGTAAAAGCACAAATGGTAAGGCATATATGAAAAAGGTGTCTTTTTGAAGTGAAGATACTTTATACTTAGCATGTTTTGCAGAAAACTTAGACTAAACCATCAACCAACTTGTACTGTAGGAACAATTTAATGACATTCACTGAACATGATGCATTGTTTGATTGTACTGGCACAAGATACACACCATTGCGCACAACTAATATGTATTTCCCAATTAGCAGTTGAACAACTTCTCCTTTTCTTGTTGCTAGGTAAACTAGGTAAGAGCATGCAGGAGATACACTGATTAGTTGCTAGAGGAAAAACGCTGAACATGCAGGCAGGCATTTTTAACACAAAACCTTTAAGATCAATGTTACTGGTACCCTGACTTCATTTCTAAGCTCTGTCAATTGCCATTAAAACTATCTCAGTGACCAGTAATGCCCCGTACACACGGTCGGACTTTGTTCGGACATTCCGACAACAAAATCCTAGGATTTTTTCCAACAGATGTTGGCTCAAACTTGTCTTGCATACACACGGTCACACAAAGTTGTCGGAAAATCCGATCGTTCTAAACGCGGTGACGTAAAACACGTACGTCGGGACTATAAACGGGGCAGTGGCCAATAGCTTTCGTCTCTTTATTTATTCTGAGCATGCGTGGCACTTTGTCCGATCGGAAAATTTTATATCCTGCTCTCAAACTTTGTGTGTCGGAAAATCCGATGGAAAATGTGTGATGGAGCCTACACACGGTCGGAATTTCCGACAACAAGGTCCTATCACACATTTTCCGTCGGAAAATCCGACCGTGTGTACGGGGCATAAGAGTACTCTTACTGAACAGGGGGTGGTGATTAGTGGAGCATAGCCAGGAATCCAGTCCCCAGTAACAAAGAGAGATGGCATAAGAAAGTAATACAAATAACATTAAAGGGGTTGTAAAGGTAAACATTTTTTCACCTTAATGCATTCTATGCATTAAGGTGAAAAAACTTCTGACAATACCGCCGCCCCCAGCCCCCCCGTTTTACTTACCTGACCCCTCGAAAAACAGCTGCTCGCTCCCGACATCTATTCCTCCGCTCAGGCTGGCCGCTGATTGGCTACAGTGGATGGATTGGAAGCAGCGCAGCCATTGGCTCGCGCTGCTGTCAATCACATCCAATGACGCGGCGCGCTGGGCGGCGGGGCAGAGTGATACAGTGAGCGGCTATAGCCGCCGGCTGTATCACGGGAGCGCGCCCGCAATAAGTAACCACCATGCGAGGGAGCTCGCATTAAGGTGGTTAGTTCTTGCGGGGAGGAGTTGAAACAGCCGCCGAGGGACCCCAGAAGACCAGGTTCGGGGCCACTCTGTGCAGAACGAGCTGCACAGTGAAGGTAAGTATAACATGTTTGTTATTTAAAAAAAAAAAAAATTTTACCTTTACAACCCCTTTAACAGCAGGGATCTTGTAGTATCAGCTACTAGATATAAATGTGGGTCACAGGAGTTAAGATCATTTTGCACTCCTGTGACCCGTTTTCAGCAGACAGCTGTCGGCTGACATCACAGAGCTGGTCCAGGCTCAGGAACTTTTGCACCCATATGGTCGGGATCTGCCCACATGCTTGGACCGGCACCCGGCTCAGCCTCTCTGTGAGCCGTTGAGAGCCAGAACCAGCCACTCCCACCCCCTCCACAGTCCAGCGCTCCAGTGAGGGTGGGTGGCAGAGCAGAGAGCTGCTGACTGATAGAGAGCTGAGCATTCAGCTGTGTTTGATTGCTTGGTTCTCACCCTTAGGGCTGGAGGGGGACAGATGCTGTATCCACCTAGGTAAGTATGATTTAACCTCCCTGGCGGTATGATTATTTCAGATTTTAGGTGCTGAAAGCGGTACAATTATTTTGAACAGAAATTTGGCGTTTTATATTATAGGCCTGTAATTCTTATGAATAATTCACTTAAATCTGTCCAAACAAGAGTCTAGTAGACATCCCGGGTATGATAAAGTTTGAAAAACGAAATAAAAAATGATAATATAATAAATAACTATAAATAATTATACCAAAAAAATAATATAATAATAATAATAAAAATTATTCAATAATGTAATCAAATCAAAAACACTGAAATTTGCTCAGTTGCAGAATTGTCACTTTCGTTACTTTTAGTGTTTGGTGACGGATTTCCCCACAGATCACTATCACTCAATTCTGCAAGTGATTCTAATTTATTATCGCTGTTTTCTAGCTGGTCTAAAGCCACTTTTGATGTAAAGGGACAGTTTTGGTTGCTATGGACAATCTCCAGTTTCCAAGCAGAAAGAACAGTTTTTATAATATAAAACTGCATGCAGGACACTGGGCAGACCACTAGGGACAAAGGGGATGTGTAATTATTTGATACAGTAGAGTAATCTGTAAGATTACAGTATACTGTATCTATACTGTATTTTTTACTTTTTGAATTTGGCGCCGAACTCCGTTCCCGTGCGTTGCAACGCTCGCAGGGAACGCAGCTCGGCACTGTGAATCGAGCGAGACACGGCAGCTCGCAGATCACAGCGGGGAGACATTGCAGGATCCAGGGACAAGGTAAGTATCCTCTACATGGATCCTGCGATGCGATCCCGAGTCGCTCTGGGATACCGCTTTTGGTATTGAAAATCCACCCCGAGCCAGACTCGAGAATACCGCCAGGGGGGTTAAAAAAATTCCATACTTTTATGGTGAATCTTACAATTCTGAGCACTTTTTTGCTTTTGGAAAGAGTCAGGGTTCTTTTAGCAGGCAATTGATAAACAGAAGCCCATAATAATAGACCTGGATATTAAAGTGTATCTATGGAGAAAATTTAAATATCATTTGTAGTCAGAGTCTTCACTTGGAAATGCGATAATCCTAACTACCAAGACCTGAGGTGTGTCTTGGCCTGGCTGGTCAGTATGCCTAAAAGAGGGCATACCCTGAATGAATATGAATGAAATAATAAAAGTATGGGGGAACGGGTGGGTGGGAACCCGGAGATGATCCAACGAAGGATCTGATGGAGGAGGAGGAAGGATATATGCCCTCGGACTCCTCCTACAAATCCAGGCTAGCCTGCGGCCAGCCTTCAATCTTGTAGTCAGAGTCTTCACTTGGAAATGCGATAATCCTAACTACCAAGACCTGAGGTGTGCCTTGGCCTGGCTGGTCAGTATGCCTAAAAGAGGGCAAAAAGAGATCCAAAGTAGGTGTGATGTGAAAGCTTCAATGAAGGGCCAGCAACAGCCATCCGTCCAGAAAATAGCGAAGCCTGGATGCCTGCAAAAGGAGATTACATATGAAACAGCTAAAACAGGAGGAAACTTCAGTGCCCCATGTACCTGATGACGAAAAAAGGGACCACAAAGTTGCCTCCAATCCTGATACATATCCAGAAAAGGGGTTTAGGATATGAGCCTAATATGGAAGGAAAACCTGAACATGAGAACGAACTGTTCGTGGTGAGAGGATGCATAGGGAAGGGAGGAAGAGCTGACCAGAGGAATACTGCAGAGAAGGGCGTATACTTGAATCCGATACCGTTCCTGCGGTACGGTAATCACCATAAACCCCTAGCTTGTCCCTCTATACTAAACGCGGAGAAGTTGTGAGCGTAGCAAAGGGAATTACCTAGAGCACTAACTGGTAACTGAGCCAAGGGTAGGAGACAGGAAGTCTGAAACACCACGAAAACCTGTCCGGTAACTGGTAGCCATGCCAACAGCACATCCCTGACTACCCTTATCATGGCTTCGAGAGGGTGAGCTGCAAAAGTGGACAGACTGACAGGAGTTTGTAGGGGCCTGAAATGCTGGTCACCTGATAGATACTTGATAGAGTTGGAAGATGGCCAAAATGCAGAGGCAATATGCAGCGAACGCCAGAGACATGAACCTATGAAACCTTCCCACCTTGGTAGAAGCCCTCGGAATACTCTGGATAAAGAACCATAGGCCAGATCGATCACCTGTGACCAGGCTATTCCCTAGTTCCACATGCTACTGTGAAGAATGCCAACATCGCTTGCAGGTGCCCAGAGAAGAGCAGGAGCCGGGGTCGCTGCTGACACCTCCGCTCTAGCCGAGCGGGCTATGATCCCCTCCATCCTGCCTAACATTTATAGCATGGACGTAAGAGCGTATTAAGTACCGCATGAAATATGTTCTGCTGGTGGATGGAAAAAGTTGGGACGGAGTTAGGAATAACTGCCTAAAAAATACTGCCCCCCCCCCCCCCCCCCAGCTGAGGCCGGGAGAGGGGTACACCAGTGATAAAATTCAGCTATGAGATTGGTATGGATCCACCCCTACCTGATGGGGTGCTACCATGCTCTGAACCCCCATGCGACGATGGAGAGACGAATGCGAATTTGTTGCTTCCGGAACGCGCATCATGCCCTGATCTAAGGAAACACAAACTAGAGAAAAGAGAACAGATAACCAACCCCTGAACAACACCCCTTCGTACCTGACAAGTATGAGGATGTAGATGCAGAAATGACAAGCCAACAGCGCGTGAATGTGAACCTAATGACACCACCCTAGTGTATGCAGTAAGCGAGCCCGAGCAACCTGCAGCACCAAGATAGGTAATTAAAAGTGAACACTCAGGGCTGATGTACCCACAGACCGTGGTGGGTAGTAGTAAAGGTGTAATGGTGAACGTGCATGTATGATGTATGGTATATGGGCGAGAAGATTGTGGGACAACAATCAATTAAAAACGAAACCTCAGCCCGTATGGGTCTGTAGACGTGACAGACCCTGGATGTGAGCCCTAGCTAACAGAAATGCTACAAAATGATAGGCTACGACAGAATACAGAGACAGATAGCAAACTGAAACCCTCAGGGCTAGTGTACCCACAGACCGTGGTGGGTAGTCGTACAGTTGTAATGAAATGAACGTGCATCGTATGACCTATGTTATGGGTGAGACGATTGTGGTCAAACATTTAAAATGAAACCTCAGCCTGTATGGATCCGTAGACATCACAGACCCTGGATGTGAGCCCTAGCTAACAGAAAATGCTACGAAACAAAAGGCTACGACAGAAAACAGAGACAGACAGCAAACTGAAACCCTCAGGGCTAGTGTACCCACAGACCGTGGTGGGTAGTTGTACAGTTGTAATGAAATGACATGTATGACGTATGTAATGGGCGAGAGCTGACAGGAATGCTACGAACTGAACGCTATGACAAGAAAATGCTATGAAAGAAAGCTACCCAGGAGACTGCTACGACAGGAAATCGCTATGAATGAAAACTACACAGGAAAATTGTTACGACAGGAACATCGCTACGAATGAAAGCTACACAGGAAAATCGCTACGAATGAAAGCTACACTGGAAAATCGCTACAAATGAAAGCTACACAGGAAAATCGCTACGACAGGAAAAAACGCTATGACAGGAAAATCGCTACGAATGAAAGGTACACAGGAAATCGATACAACAGGAAACGCTACGAACAAAATGGTACGAATGAAAACTACATGGGAAAGCTACGACAGGAAAATGCTGCGACAGGAAAATCGTTTACGACTGAAAAGCTACGACAGAAAAATGCAATGAATGAAAGCTACACGGGAAAATGCTGTGACGGGAAAATCGCTATGAGAGAAATGCTATGACAGGAAAATCAATGCGAATGAAAGCTACACAGGAAAATGCTATGACAGGAAAATTCGCAACAGGAAAATCGCTGTGAATGAAAGCTACACAGGAAAAAGCTATGACAGGAAAATGCTATTAATGAAAACTACACGGGAAAAAGCTATGACAGGAAAAGCTGCGACAGGAAAATCGCTATGACAGAAATGCTACGAATGAAAGCTATGAATGAAATGCTGCGAACGAAATTCCATGACAAACACACTAATGACGGAACACGCCACTGACAGAAACATGCAATGACAGGGCTGCTATGGTAGAACACGTGGTGACAGAACATGCTGCTGACAGAACCACTATGACAGGAACAAACAACATGTCATGTGAACATGGTCAAGATTTCGCTGTTAAATTAGCACACTGAAAAAACACCAATTTTACAGCACAAGACAGGTAAACCCTGTATTAAATTCCCCATCCTTTGTCAAGGCCGCTCAACTATCCCTAGCCGCAGGCCATCGCTCCATGTGCGATCACATGTAACAGCTGTGGAGCCTGACATGGATTTGTATGGCTGACTGGCTGCAGCTCATGAACACCTGGCCGCACAGCCCGCAGAAATGCTGATCTGGGTGATGTATAGCCCTGGATGGTATGTATAAGTAAAAGATAAGCTGGTTGCAGTTTATCAGGCCGGATATCGGTGGATATTGCTGGAATGCAATCGGCTGGAGGAAGCTCCGCCCCCCCACCCGAAAGCCAGAGGACACAGCCCCCCTCTGCAAACACTGGGGGAAGTGGATGGACGGACCCCCCCCCCTCTCCCCCCGGCGTGAGTACCGGAGAAGCAGGCGGCGCCCCCTCGTAGATGCCAGATAGAGCATGTAACGAGGGCAGGCAGTCCTTTATGTCATCGTGAGCACGGGCGGGCTGCCTCCTTGTGAGGACCCGGAAGTGACGTGCCAGCGTAACCCAGAAATGATCCGACGAAGGATCTGATGGAGGAGGAGGAGGGATACATACCCTCAGACTCCTCCTACAAATCCAGGCTAGCCTGCGGCCAGCCTTCAAACATATTCATTTGTACATTATATTTCAGTTATTTCTAGCCTACTATTTGTCTGAATGATCTTGAAGTTTGTAAAATTACTTTGTGAAGATCCCACACATTTACTTCCTTGAATTCTGTGACACATATTCACTATGCCCTGTGCGTAGGCACTGCTGTGTCCCACATTTCACAGAGCCTGCCTTCTGAACTACAGAGGTGCTGAGAGGAGAAGTTTCTGGAGGTACAGTCAGTACAGGAATCACTGCTTGCAAGCAGCACGATACTATGGGATATGTAGTTTCTAGATATTGAAAGTAAACAGCAGAAGAAAAAGCTGCAAAGCATACAATTTTTCGCCGCCGCTAGAGGTCCACGGCCGACAATGTCTCCTCCGGCCGCCATTTTTGAGAAGACCAGAAGTGGAGTGGAGCTGGATGGCTTCAATAGAAGCCAAGCTGCTGCGGCACCGCCGCCCACCCCCCCGTGCTCCGCCCACCCCTGCCCCGCTCCGCCCATCCCCGCTCAGCCCCACTCCTCCTCGCTGCCAGTCTGTTATGGAAAGGGGTGGGGGTGGGTGGTGGTTCTATTGTAACCACGCGGCCGGCTCCCTTGGCTTTCTGTAATGGCGGCGGATTCACCACTGGGGACTCCTGATGTGAGGGGGGCTCCCCTGGGGACTCCTGATGTGAGGGGGGCTCCCCTGGGGACTCCTGATGTGAGTGGGGCTCCCCTGGGGACTCCTGATGTGAGGAGGGGCTCCGCTGAGGATTCCTGATTTGAGGGGGGCTCTGCTAAGGACTCCTGATATGAGGGGGGCTCCGCTGAGGACTCCTGATGTGAGGGGAGGCTCCCCTGGGGACTCCTGATGTGAGGGGAGCTCCCCTGGGGACTCCTGATGTCAGGGGGGCTCCACTGGGGACTCCTGATGTGAGGGGGGGCTCCGCTGAGTACTCCTGATGTGAGGGGGGCTCCACTGAGGACTCCTGATGTGATTGGGGGCTCCGCTGAGGACTCCTCATGTGAGAGGGGGCTCCCCTGGGGACTCCTGATGTGAGGGGGGCTCCGCTGGGGACTCCTGATGTGATAGGGGGCTCCGCTGGGGACTCCTGATGTGAGGGGGGGCTCCGTTGGGGACACCTGATGTGAGGGGGGCACCGCTGGGGACTCCTGATGTGAGGGGGGCATCGCTGGGGACTCCTGATGTGAGGGGGGCACCGCTGGGGACTCCTGATGTGATAGGGGGCTCCCCTGGGGACTCCTGATGTGAGGGGGGCTCCGCTGGGGACACCTGATGTGAGGGGAGGCTCCGCTGGGGACACCTGATGTGAGGGGGGCTCCGCTGGGGACTCCTGATGTGAGGGGGGCTCTGCTGGGGACTCCTGATGTGAGGGGGGCTCCGCTGGGGACCCCTGGTGTGCGGGGGGGCTCCGCTGGGGACTCCTCATGTGAGGGGGGCTCCGCTGGGGACATCTGATGTGAGGGGGGCTCCGCTGGGGACATCTGATGTAAGGGGGGCTCCGCTGGGGGCACCTGATGCAAGGACGGATGGCTGGTGGCAGGCTATGTGGCAAGTGACACGCTCAGGGATCCCACTGATTCAGCATTATGGTGAGTTGAATGATTTCATTTTATATTACAATGTAATAATAGAAATAATGCTCTTCAATCATCCTGACATCATAACAACCATGGTGCCGGGATAATTGAAATGCTAACACCAGGTGTTTGGAGTATGTTTATCTGCTGATTGTTAAACTTTCTAGAATACACATATTTCTATTGTTGTGTAGGATCTGGGGCTGCTGCCCCTCCATCCCTCCCCCCCTTTCCCTCTCTATCCCTCATTCATCTCAGACGCTAACCACACCCCCTTTGAGCCATGCCCATTTAAGACACGCCCACTATTCCACGTAAACCACACCCATTTTTCGCTGCGGCGCCACAGTTTTCTTTTCCCCTGTGCCACGCCCACAAACACATGCCCACGCCCCCTAATTATTACATGACTCCGCCTACAGCCAAAAAAGTGTCCCTAAAAATGTTTTTACAATGTTGGCAACTATGCAATATATATTGTGTAAAGTGTGCTGTGACTATACAACTTCTTTAAAACCAGCAGTTCAAAACATCACACAATAGGATGGCCAAGAACATGAGCATGTCTCCAACTCATAGGGGTTGATTTAATAAAGACAAATAGGCTGTTTATTTTGCAGGAGAATTTTCCCCAGAACTTAGTGAGTGATGGGAAGCTCTGCTGATTTCCATTATCCAATCATATGCAATCAAAATACTGTTTTCTAAATTTTTCTTGCACATAATTAGGTACAGTATCTTTTAAATGAGAGTTTTCAGTTCATTTACTAAGGTAAGAAAAAATTTCCTTGCAACGTGTGAATTCCTTTGCAAAGTGAATAGCATATTTGTCTTTAGTAAATCAGTCCCATAGTCACCAAAAGTGCTACACACTGTTTTGGCTGTAATAACCAGCACCATGGCAATTGCAAATCTAAACACAGACTAAGATGGCACTTGGCAGATAGGAGGATAGGAGTTTTTAGTTCTGCTTTAAGCCAATTACAACACACATCTAATATCCAGGGTTACCGCTAAACAATGCCTCTGACAGACGCGAGTGAGGAAAAGCCGATCACCGGCTCTTTCTGTTTACACTGTGATCAGCCGTGATTGGACACGGCTGATCACGTGGTAAAAAGTCTCCGTCAGAGACTCTTTACCTAGATCGGTGTTGCGGGGTGTCAGACTGACACCCCCCAACAATGATCGCCGCGATGCGCGACCCCGGGGGCGAGCAGTGGCTCAATATCCTGAAGACGTCATATGACATCTGGTCAGGGGTTGGAAACCACTTTGCAGCTGTCATTTTGCTATATTGCGGGTGGCAAGTGGTTAAAGTGTATCCAAAAACAAATAAAAAAATGTAATACATAATACAGTTTGCCAGTCCTTAAAGCGGAGCTCCAGCCTGTAAAATAAAAACTTAAAAGTCAGCAGCTACAAATACTGCAGCTGCTGACTTTTAATATAAGGACACTTACCTGTCCAGGTATCCCGTGATGTCGGCACACCTAGCCGTTTCGTCAATCGACTTTGGGTGCATGCACCGACATCTTCACTAAGGGAAACGTAAAGTGAAGCCTTGCGGCTTCACAGCCTGTTTCCTACTGTGCATGCATGAGTCACGCTGCACTTTCTGAATGGTCCCGCTGTCTTTTGGGACCTGCGTGTCAACCAGAAGGCAGCAGGGGGAGGAGCCGGAAATTTCATAGATCGCCACGATCGTTGTGCTGCAATCTTACCCAGAAATGGGAGCGGGTACCTGGTTTTGACAGGTATCCGCGCCCTCCTCCCCCCCAAACTTTGCCAAATGTGTCAGTGGAGGGTGCGAAAAAGCAGAGCTTCCTCTCTTGGATGGAGCTCCGCTTTAAACATGGTGTTTTTTTTTTCTTTACAGGAAAATGGCACCTGGCTACACACAGGAGACCTCTATGATTAGGCCCCACGTGGGAGAAATGCAGGAGATTCTTCTATGGGTGAAGCACCAAGCTGAAGCCAATTCTCATCATCCTTTGCTATCTTAACTTTACAGTCTGCTAATCCTGTGTGTGGGGGTGCCATTTTCCTGTAGTCTAAGCTGAGCCTGACAGACCTTACATCCTGACCAGCTCCAGCATACAGTGTCACCAGCCACCGGACTCTGTATCTTTTGTAGCATTAGAACGGTTCTTATTTTTAAATTTTGTTTTCCTTTATTGACTCCTGGTGATTCGGCCAGTAACACACTTCCATTCAGCTACACTCACTTCACTGCATCGATGGAGGATCAACATAGCCAGTTAGCCTCGTTTGGACAGCAGTACTGTACAGGGGCGGATCCAGAGTCTAGTCTCGGGAGGGGCACTGCCAGAAAATATATTTTTTGGGGTACATCGGGAAAATGGCTGGTGTTGGCGCTTCAATCATCACGGCACCATGGTTGTTATGGTGTCAGGATGATTGAAGCGCGTTATTACTATAATTACATTGTTATAAAAAAATTAAATAGTTTAACTCACCATAATGCAGAATCAGTGGGAACCCCGAGTGTGTCACTTGCCACGTCACCTGTCACCAGATGCAGATTGTCACTTGCCACGTCGCCTGCCACATGTTGGGGATTGTCACTTGCCACGTCGCCTGTCACCAGATGCAGATTGTCACTTGCCACGTCGCCTGCCACGTTGCGGATTGTCACTTGCCATGTCACTTGCCACGTCGCCTGCCACGTTGCGGATTGTCACTTGCCATGTCACTTGCCACGTCGCCTGCCACATGTTGCGGATTGTCACTTGCCATGTCGCCTGTCACCAGATGCAGATTGTCACTTGCCACGTCGCCTGCCACGTTGCAGATTGTCACTTGCCACGTCGCCTGCCACATGTTGCGGATTGTCACTTGCCACGTCACCTGTCACCAGATGCAGATTGTCACTTGCCACGTCGCCTGTCACCAGATGAAGATTGTCACTTGCCACGTCGCCTGCCACATGTTGCGGATTGTCACTTGCCACGTCGCCTGTCACTTGCCACCTGCTAAGGTGGTCTCTTGTGTCCCAGAGACAGGCAGCAGAGAGATGATGTAAACTCTCTGCTGCCGCAGCTGCCTGCATGGAGGAGGTGAAGTTGAACTGCAGGGATGCAGGGCGGGCGCCGGGCGGTGAGAGATGATGTCATCTCTCTGCTCCCCCTCCCGCCGGCTCCCTGATTGGCCAGCAAGCAGCAGCCCGCCCACAAACACATTGAGCGGCACATGTCAGTCAGCGGCGGCTCTCTCTCACCTATGGAGCCGCCTGGCGGCTCCCTCACTCATGGAGCCGCCCGGCGGCTCTCTCAGTCACGGAGCCGCCCGGCTCCTCCTTCACTCACGGAGCCGCTCAGCGGCTCTCTCAGTCATGGAGCCGCCCGGCTCCTCCTTCACTCACGGAGCCGCCCGGCGGCTCTTTCACTCACGGAGCCGCCCAGCGGCTCTCTCACTGACGGAGCCGCCCGCCGGCGGTCTCTCTCTCACACCCTGCTCTCACAGTCACCCGCATTTCTCGGAGGGGGCAATTGCCCCGTTGCCCCCCCCTGGATCCGCCCCTGGTACTGTAACATATACATTAATTTGTGTTATCATTTGCACCTGGCTTTAACAGAAGAAGACAAGTCATGGAAAGCCACAGCATGTCAGTCAATTAGACTCCAGCTGTTATTTGTCAACGACAGGATAATATAATAATTATGAAGGATGACATTTGATTTCTTGCTATGATTAAAGGCTAAGTTCATAGTTACGAGCTTGTTACACGTTACACCCATATTCAGGGGGTAAGATCTAACATGCTCCTATGCACCCACCTTCCACCGCCAGCACTCCCCGCTCTGTGACAGCGGATGGAGGATCTTATCCCTGCCCTCCTGTCATTTTTTTAAAACAGCCCAGCTGTACGGGGCCCCTCCCACACAGCCCCATCATTCATTTACAGAGATCTGTGAATGAAATAACTACAAGTACCGTTTCCCACCGCAGCAGATGGACTTTCACGTTCAGCACGCTCGTAGTTCATTCATTGTTCCTCTAGCTTTGAAACTGAAAGCCTATGAAGATATGGGCACAAAGCTAGAAGAAGACAATGCGGGAGCCTCACATTGCACTCACGATCTGCTGATTGCGGGTGCAATGCTCTCAGGCTCCAGTAAAAACAATAATAAATTAACTTTTTTTTTTACCTGCAAAAATATGTGCATTTATTTATTGATTTTTTTTTCAGTGGTGAACTTATCCTTTATTGCAGAAACATAGTCTTCCCACCAGTCTGACATAAGGCAGTATAAATATGAGATAAGCTCTAGACACACACACACACCTACATATTAGCAAGACCTTCAATTTGTATAACTGAAAATGATAATAGGCTAATGGTTTTCATATACTATGGGCTAGTGTTATGGGCATAGGACTGAAAAAATGCAAGTTAAATGCAGAGAAAAGGCTTGCATTTGAAACCATATTGGAGGATCAGTATGAGGACAGGGTGTGTTTTAGCTTACACTCCCATTGACTTCCATATGAAAAAAAAAATACAAAGCAACACTCTGGGGTTAATTTACTAAAGGCAAATATACTGTGCACTGCAAGTACACTTGCTCCAGAGCTTAGTATATGAGGTAAAGCTGCACTTTGCAAAGAATATCCAATCAGGTGCAAGAAAAATTAAAAAAAAAAAAAAAACAGTATTTATGCTCGCACATGATTGGATGATAGAAATCAGCAGAACTTCCCCTCATTTCTGAGCTTCCCCTCAGATCTAGAGCAACTGCACTTGCAGTGCACAGAATATTTGCTTTTAGTAAAAAACAACCTCAATGAATAGAAAAAGCAACAATAAGTGCAAGTACACACTTCTCCAGCAACATCAAAAAAAAAAAAAATCAAATGCTAAATGCCACATCTGTCAAAAATGATTCATAAACTGATGTCAGCATCAAAACACCAATTCCTGCGTAGCCATAATGACTGATTTCATGAGTATGTTTCTTGTCAGGAAATAAGGAAGTGTTTAAGAGAAACGTCTGAAAATGTTTCAGTGTTCTCAGGAAAAAGCATGAACACTATAAAAATTTGCCTGCCTTAATTAGGACCTGGCATCAGATATACAGTGGGGACGGAAAGTATTCAGACCCCCTAAAATGTCTCACTATTTGTTATATTGCAGCCATTTGCTAAAATCATTTAAGTTCATTTTTTTTTCCTCATTAATGTACACACAACACCCCATATTGACAGAAAAACACAGAATTGTTGACATTTTTGCAGATTTATTAAAAAAGAAAAACTGAAATATCACATGGTCCTAAGTATTCAGACCCTTTGCTCAGTATTTAGTAGAAGCACCATTATTTAAATGATTTTAGCAAATGGCTGCAATATTACAAAGAGTGAAAAATGTAAGGGGGTCTGAATACTTTCCGTCCCCACTGTATTTGTCATGTTAAACACATACATGAAAATCAATGTATAGTTACCATAATGCATGAGATGCTGGTTCAGAGATGACAACATTTTAGTGCCTATATGTAATTCCTGGCCTCCACTGCAGCCTCTTTCTTTGCTACAAAGTTGCAATGTTCTAATCAGTTCTAATCAGTGGGGAAAAGGGGATTGTGGATATGCTTCCTCCTGCCTGCAGCAGACTCATGACATCATCTCAGCCTTGGTAAATTCACATGGAGCTCAAGGATGTCAATTATAAAAAGTACTGTTGCTGTATACTGTGGCATGTCAGGAATGTATTCATGCAGACTTATAAAGTTACTGAAAGATCCACCTAAGAAAATATTAGTGTTTGGCCATTGATACTTTTTGTTGCCTTATGTTCTTTAAGTAGGAACTTCATAGAAAACTGTTGGTTTGTGTTAGCATGAAGACGACGGGTTTTATTGCAATGTCACCATTAAAGGAATCTTCCTTCATCTCTTGTTCATCTGACATCTGGGGTCTACAGCAGGAAATCTCACTAAGGCCTCTTTCACACATATATGTCCATTTTGAAGGACTGCGCTTGCTCAGCAGGGATCGATCTGTTGATCCCCGCTGAGCTGGCGGATGACAGGTCCGTCTCTGCTCACTGTGCAGGGACGGACCTGTCAGAGCACCGCTCTCCTCTATGGGGGATTGGATAAAAATGGACCGACTGTCCATTTCCATCCGATCCGCCAGCCGTATGGAAAATAGGGTTTCCATCCATCTGCATTTAGCAGATCGGATGACAGCGGACATGTCACCGCTGACATCCGTCACTCCATAGAGGTACATGGAGCGTCCGTTCAGGTCCGCCTGAAAAAATGACAGGTGGACCTCAATGGTCCGCATGTGTGAAAGTGCCCTAACAGGAACACAGAGAGCATTAAGAACAATTTTATTTGTAGAGAGGGATAGGGCAATAACATCTCTCATACTCATATCACTGTGTTGGCCTGCCCCTTATGACCAGAGGCCTGCCCCTTATGATGGCACCGCCCCATCATGCCCCGAGCGGTGACGTCATAAGGGGCGGGACCTCCGGATAACATCACCCGGTGACCCTGCCCCATGCCAATATAAGTAGGAGCACACCGCGCACCCAGCATTAGAGCGGGAGAGAGCATTGAGTCAACATCGGAAGAAGAACAGAGGCAGAAGACAGGCGAGAAGACCCAGCAAAAGATCGAGAAGACCCAGCAAAAGAGCGAGAACACAGCAGAGAAGACCTGGCAGAGGAAGAAGACAGCAGACAGAGGGGGAAGAACCAGAGAGAGAGCGACAAAGACTCACAGAGGAGAAAAGAACAGAAGCAGAGGCAGAAGACATCAACAGAGGAGGCAGAAGAGCCAGAGAGGGGAGAAGTGATTGGAAGAGATGACGGTACTGCCTTAATAAATTACTTTAAAAACATGTGTAATGTGTTTTATTTTTGACAATTTTTTTTAGGTGAATGGGTAGGGGTACAATGTACCCCATACTCATTCACATAGGGTGGGGGGCCAGAACTTGTTAAAGGGGGCTTCCAGATTCCGATAAGCTCCCAGCCCACAGACCCTGGCAACCAACGGCCAGGGTTGTCAGGAAGAGGCCCTTGTCCTCATCAACATAGGGACAAGATGCTTTGGGGTGGGGGGCACAGGGCCCCCTGCTCCAAAGCACCCACCCCCCCATGTTGAGGGCATGCGGCCTGGTACAGTTCAGGAGTGGGGGCTCGCTCGTCCCCACCCCCTTTCTTGACCTGACGGGTTGTGTGCTCGGATAAGGGTCAGGTATGGATTTTGGGGGGACCCCATGCCGTTTTTTCGGCATCAGGGTTCCCCTTAAAATCCCTACCAGACCGAAGGGCCTGGTATGCTCTTGGAGGGGGAACCCATGCTGTTTTGTTTTTTTTTTTAATTTGGCGTGGAGTTCCCCTTCAAGATCATCAGACCACAAGTCGCATGCCAAAGTCGGATCAGTTAGGACGGCGATCCGACTTTGATCTGACTTCAGTGATATTCAATGGGCTGAAGTAGGATCAAAGTCTAACCAAAGTAGTACAGGGAGCATTTTCAAAGTCCGACTGACTTATGTTGGACCAGTTAAGACGGCTCCCAGAGGGAAACATTGATTTGCACACGTCATGTGACATGAGCTCCCAATGTCGGAGTGTTTGTCGTACCAGTGTGAACCCGGCCTCAAACCTGCATTTACTATAAGTGCAAGCACTTGACCTGAATTGTATACTTACTATTTCTTCTGGGCATAGTAGTGGCAAGATCACTCAGAGAGAGGGTCTTCTTTCTAATGACTGAGCCTGTAGGTCTTACATTAGACTTCAAAATTCTGAT
This sequence comes from Aquarana catesbeiana, assembly GCF_042186555.1. Taxonomy (NCBI): domain Eukaryota; kingdom Metazoa; phylum Chordata; class Amphibia; order Anura; family Ranidae; genus Aquarana; species Aquarana catesbeiana. The sequence goes on from NC_133324.1 coordinate 745,627,439, forward strand.
CATAATCACATCATATTGTATTAGAGAAAAATAATCTTATTAAGGTCCAAGGTGGCTTTATTACAAACTTAATCCACCCAAAATCACAGTAATGAAAAGAGAAGACACATTAGTCTGCAGGGAAAGCTCTCCACCAGAATCAACAATCAATAGGAACCTGGTGGGTGAGTCAACCCAATAGTGTTTGATACATCACCTTTGGGTAAAATTGACCTTCCAGTTATCTCACATATTCTCCTTGTTCTTAATTTCCAAAATCTGCCTTCTTGAACACCTTAATAAATGACACACAAAATACTGTACTTTAGTAGTACATAACAGGATTTCCCAGTGTTAATAGAAGGCAGCCAAGTGAGTCTGACACCTGTAAAAATACAACATCCACCTGAAAGCCATCCATTTTCATTAAGATCACATAATGGATTGAACTGGGGAGAAAAGGGCAAGTAGTGTGTAAATACAAAGGTTTAACTTACAAAACAATTAGCATCTAAATTGGCCACAAGCTGAGATTTTATCTAAAAGCAAAACAAATAGCAAGCAACATTTGCAAATAAACTTTTTCCTTTAAGGTGTTGAATTCTAAAAGACCTGTAAATAAACTGTTTCATTACTGCTGAATTGGTAATTACTAATCCATTATGTAAATATATTAATCCTATGCAAACAGCTCCCTAAAGACTTACTCAAAATAACAAAGCTAACCCATCTGGGAACTAGTAATGGTGAGCTGTGTGCAGATGACTTTACAGATCCAGATCAGTATGCTTTGTAATGATATACCATCCAGTATTTGAGGGGTAATGAATTATAAGGCAGACAAATACTAATTTTTAAGTTTTAGTGGTTATGGGTTAACTAATACCAACCACAGATAGAATATGATGATCATACTGAGATGTGGCAGTTCTCATTGGGATTGGGCGATGACCTAATATTCCTTGGCACTATGCGGTCTGTGCTAACACCCTTGGTGGAAATTCCATTTTAATATGTGATTTTGTATTCAGGTCTATATCAATTACACACTTTAAACTACAGTAAGATTACATGTTTTTTTTTCACTGATTATGCACCACATGTTCAGATTTGCCAATGGCTTCTGTAAATATTGCCAAACACTGGAGATGAGATGGGAGTGTATGAAAATGAAGATGAACCTGGGAAAGTGGGTATCACTGTTGAGCCCTTTGGAGACGTAGTGCTCTCATCAATGAAACGGGTGCCCACCTGATGACATACCTATCCTCCCCCTTTTCAAGGTACCCATCCCAACATGAGTGGCTTACCATGGGGACCTAAACAGCTCTACTTATAAGCTCAGATATAATCTGCCTTACAGACTTGACTCTCTTATATCAATTTTTGATAACCCATCCATTGTCCCTTTAATTAAGCTCCCAGTCATTTCTACCTGTACATTAGACAAAATCTTTCCATTGGTGAAGAATTTAAAATGGTCCATTCCTTTTACCTTGCAAGTTGTTGGTAGTAGTTGCTGTATTTGTTTTGTATTGCTCTTCAACCACACAATTACCTAGTCTTATTATTCTTGGACCCTATATGAAGAAACTTGCTTTTTCAAACAAATCTGAACATGCAGTTTCATTTCTATAGGCTTTTGAGAGAGAGGCAGTTTACTATGATGTGAGTGGGGGAGGATTTCATAGGTAACACGTTCTCCTGGGCAGAGTGGAACAAGTTTATTCTCATTCATTCCACCCATGTAAATATCCTGCCATCTCTCGGTAAAAGAGATGTTGAAATTGTCTGAGACAATAAGATGTGCATCTACTGTTATAGGTAAATAGTCTAATAAAGCCTTTCTGGGAAAATGTATTCTCAGTTTATCAAAAGATATGCCTCTCTAATACTTCCACCTCTCCTTAAAGCTGAATTGCAGGAATTCAGCTCCTTTGTTAAAAGTAAAGACATACTATTAGATAAGTCCAGGTAGCTGCATGACATGTCCTGGGCTTATCTCTATTATTTACATCTGACAGTTTTATTGCACTCATGGATGAGAGCAATCACTGTATTTCTGGGAGCCCAACACTGAATGTCTCACAACTGCTATGCCTGCCCCTTCCCTCCTCCTACTCAATTACAGAAGCCTTTGTATTATGTGAACTCATTTACAGTCCCGAGTATCCATGTATGCTCTAGCAGAGCCACAAACCTGTCAGATATATTCAGTATAATAGAGATAAGTTCAGGAGAGGTCATGCACCCCCTTGGACTGAACTCATAGTATGCCTGCACTGTTTACAAGGTGACTGAATTCTTGGAATTCAGCTTTAAAGCAGTATAAAACCCAACATTAAAAATTTAATATATATCAGCTTACCAGCTCTTAGAGGTGGTTACTGCATTAGATTTATTTTTTTAGGGTTTCCTTCCTTTATTTTCATCAGTTGATCTTGCCATGTAAGTCTGTTATTTTTGACTTCTAAGGTGTCTGAATTGCTCCACCCTAAAGTAGAGACACCCTAAAACAGGAAGTGTGTTACTAGAAGAGATGAGCCAACAGTTCAATCTGAATCTGGAATGTTTTTATGCACTGGTACATGTTCCCCAGGCCATTGCCCACCCCCTTCCTCTATGCTTTTTTCTTTCATTGGAATTCAGGTTTGGCATCTGAACTTCTTTGAAGCTTGCTGAACCTTGCCAGGGCAGTTTGCTCATACCTAGTTACTGGATGGATCACCAGGTAAAAAATACAGGGCAAAAAAACAAATGCAGCCATCACATTTAGAGATTGGTAAATTGCAAAATACTTACAGTATCTCACAAAAGTGAGTACACCCCTCACATTTTTGTAAATTTTTTATTATATCTTTTAATGATAACACTGAAGAAATGACACTTTGCTACAATGTAAAGTAGTGAGTATACAGCTTGTATAACAGTGTAAATGTCCTGTCCCTTCAAAATAACTCAACACACAGCCAATAATGTCTAAACCACTAGCAACAAAAGTGAGTACACCCCTAAGTGAAAATGTCCAAATTGGGCCTGAAGTGTCAATATTTTGTGTGGCCACCATTATTTTTCAGCACTGCCTTAACCCTCTTGGGCATGGAGTTCACCAGAGCTTCACAGGTTGCCACTGGAGTCCTCTTCCACTCCCCCATGACGACATCACGGAGCTGGTGGAGGTTAGAGACCTTGCGCTCCTCCACCTTCCATTTGAGGATGCCTCACAGATGCTCAATAGGGTTTAGGTCTGGAGACATGCTTGGCCTGTCCATCACCTTTACCCTCAGTTTCTTTAGCAAGGCAGTGGTCGTCTTGGAGGTGTGTTTGAGGTCGTTATCACGTTGGAATACAGCCCTGCACCCCAGAGGGGGGGGGGGGATCATGCTTTGCTTCAGTATGTCACAGTACATGTTGGCATTCATGGTTCCCTCAATGAACTGTAGCTCCCCAGTGTCGGCAGCACTCATGCAGCCCCAGACCATAACACTCCCACCACCATGCATGACTGTAGGCAAGACACACTTGTCTTTGTACTCCTCACCTGGTTGCCAACCCACACGCTTGACACCATGTGAACCAGATAAGTTTATCTTGGTGGTATCAGACCACACTACATGGTTCCAGTAATCCATGTGTTTAGTCTGCTTGTCTGCAGTAAACTGTTTGCGGGCTTTCTTGTGCATCATCTTAAGAAGAGGCTTCCATCTGGGATGACAGACATGCAGACCAATTTGATGCAGTGTGCGGCGTATGGTCTGAGCACTGACAGGCTGACCTTCCACCCCTTCAACCTCTGTAGCAATGCTAGCAGCACTCATACATCTATTTCTCAAAGACAACCTCTGGATATGACGCTGAGCACGTGCACTCAACTTCTTTGGTCGACCATGGTGAGGAATGTTCTGAGTGGAACCTGTCTTGTTAAACCGCTGTATGGTCTTGGGCACTGTGCTGCAGCTCAGTTTCAGGGTCTTGGCAATCTTCTTATAGCCTAGGCCATCTTTAGCCTGTGGAGCAACAATTCATTTTTTCAGATCATCAGAGAGTTCTTTGCCATAAGGTGCCATGTTGAACTTCCAATGACCAGTATGAGAGAGTGAGAGCAATAACACCAAATTTAACACACCTGCTCCTTATTCACAACTGAGACCTTGTAACACTAATGCCCCGTACACACGGTCGGACTTTGTTCGGACATTCCGACAACAAAATCCTAGGATTTTTTCCGACGGATGTTGGCTCAAACTTGTCTTGCATACACACGGTCACACAAAGCTGTCGGAAAATCCGATTGTTCTAAACGCGGTGACGTAAAACACGTACGTCGGGACTATAAACGGGGCAGTGGCCAATAGCTTTCATCTCTTTATTTATTCTGAGCATGCGTGGCACTTTATCCGTCGGATTTGTGTACACACGATCGGAATTTCCGACAACGGATTTTGTTGTCAGAAAATTTTATCTCCTGCTCTCCAACTTTGTGTGTCGGAAAATCCGATGGAAAATGTCCGATGGAGCCCACACACGGTCGGAATTTCCGACAACATGCTCCGATCGGACATTTTCCATCGGAAAATCCGACCGTGTGTACGGGGCATAACGAGTCACATGACTCCGAGGAGGGAAAATGGCTAATTGGGCCCAATTTGGATATTTTCACTTAAAGGTGTACTCACTTTTGTTGCCAGCGGTTTAGACATTAATGGCTGTGTGTTGAGTCATTTTGAGGGGACAGCAAATTTACACTGTTGTACAAGTTGTACACTCACTACTTTACATTGTAGCAAAGTGTAATTTCTTCAGTGTTGTCACATGAAAAGATATAATAACATATTTACATAAATGTGAGGGGTGTACTCACTTTTGTGAGATACTGTATATTACATTTTTGGTTTTGAGTTTAATTGGTTTTAAATTGCTCTGTTGTTGAGCTCCCATTCTCAATTTCACATCAGTGGATCTCTGGAAAAATGTATTTTTTAAATGGGCTTGTTTTCTATTCACCTGTATACATATACAGGCATACCCCCACTTTTAAGTACACAATGGGGTTTATTTACTAAAGCTGGAAAGTGCAAAATCAGGCTCACTTCTGCATAGAAACCAATGAGCTTCCAGGTTTTATTATCAAAGCTTAATTGAACAAGCTGGGGTTAGAAGCTCATTGGTTTCTATGCAGCAGTGAGCCTGATTTTGCACTTTCCAGCTTTAGTAAATAAACCCTATTGTGTACTTAAAAGTGGGGTATGCCTGTATGCAGTCTCTTGCTGGGTGGGCTTTAACACCGAGAGGCCATCTTATGTAAATGCAGCGCTACTCCCGTTGAAGCCACATGATTACTGTCCAGGTCTCCCCCACAGGCTTTGCCCCCCAGCTAGGCAAACAGGCTCATTCACACGTTTCTTCAATAACCAGTCTAGGAGATGTTGTTTTTGTGGTTTTTATTTCTGGAGAACTTGGATAGGGTTGAGGGTAGTGGTGGGATACTCCAAAAACAAGAGCTATGTACAACTAAGGACTTAGATATTCTTCAGAATAAACTATTTTAAAGTCTGGGCTTGAAACAAACTGTAGACTTAAAGTGGATGTAAACCCGAAAATGTATTTTTTTTATATATATATCATACTGTAGAGTATAAGATTTCCTATCATTTGAGCCCAGTCTTGCCACACAGAGTTAATCCATCTCTGAGCAATCCTCTTTTATTGTTCAGTGAGAAAAATCTTGACAAACTGAGAAAAACTTTGTCAAATCCTCCCCCTTGCTGTGAGTGACAGGTGATTTACATCTCGCGTACTAGCCTAAGACACAGGCATTATTTTTGAATTCCCACCCCCACTCCTTTCTTCAGCAGCTCTGCAAGGATTGGCTTGCTGAAGTCATGTGGTTACTTTCCTGTCTTTTCACTGGATGTTAGAGATCATAGCAGAAGTTCAGCAGAAGTTCAGTGTTAGAAATACACAGGAGAAATGCATATTGACAAGGGGAGTGTAGAGGTGGGCGGGGAGTCTACTGACATCACGACTCCACCCACTGTGCTCCAGACAACAGACCCACCCACAGAATATGCAGTTTTTCGTGTCTCATAACAAACAGAGGGGAGTCATTTGACAGGTAAAGATACATGCAGGAGGCATGTATTTCCTTATAGATAACCCCTATTACAGTAGTTCAGAAAGGATGACATTGGGTTTACATCCACTTTAAGCTTAATAGTAGTAGTTAGAGCTACAAAAGCAGAGTCCCTTCAAGCAGATGATTAGGTGGACAAAACTCTTCAGGACACTAGCTGGTGTCACCTTTAAATAGACCCACGACTGACTATGTAGAACCAAAGGGGTAGCTAAAGCACAAAGGTCCTTAAGATCTCTCAGCATCTGTACTCACAAGGCCCAAGGACAGCTTGTAGCCTTCATTGACCTTCCAAGCCAAACCTTCCCATGATACCAGACAGATCTTCAGCAGACAGCTCCCCTCAGTCTTCTCCCTTTAGATCTTGGGTCTTAGCATTCCAGCCCCTTAGGTCGCTCACCTGAGGTATCTCCAACAGTAGCCTCTGTCTGGGAGGGCAGTGTGCCCCCACGCTGGACTAATCCACTCTGGTAAAAGAGCTCAGTGTGCTCACTTAATATATAGTTAGCCACTATGCCATCAGAGCCTGTCTCTCTGGGAAAGGTCAGGGCTGTATTAATAATCTGTTGCCATCTGCATAGCTTCACACCTATTATCCAGAAACTTCTCAAGTTTCCTGGATAAATAGGAAGCTAAAGGCCGGACTGGCTGTAGCTGAATACACTGAGCAGACCTTACTAGCGGATTAGAGCTTTACTGGATACAGTGCTTTTGCCTACCATATAAATGCAGCCTCACTGACTACAGTGTGGCAACAAAACACAATTAATGCTAACCTATCTAATCCTAACACCTACCCAGGAGGGTGCTACATAAACATGTTACTGTGCTTTGTGTGCGCTCCCTGAACGCACCCATCACAGTAACTGGCGGGTACGGGAACTGTTCCTATGCATACTTGTGATCAGGAGCTTTCCAGTCATGTGACCCCTGTAAATGCCAATCACAATGTCACAAATATATTAATCGTAAAAAGGTCAGGTCTGAGCATGTAGGCCCTTTACAAAATAATCTATGAGTGGGTGACTGGGGACAAAGAGAAGGCAAATTTATAAAATAATTTCTTCAGCACGGTGTATACAAAGGAGCATGGGGGAGCTCATGTCCATAATGGGGGTGGTAGTGACACAGCCCCAAATGATCCACAATGGCTCAAAAGGGATATGGTCCAGAAATATTTAGACAGAATAAAGGTGGATAAAGCACCTGGACTAGATGGCATCCACCCCTGGATCCTAAAAGAATTGAGCTCTGCAATTTCAAAGCCATTGTATCTAATTTTAAGGGACTCATTAATGACGGGAATAGTATCACTGGATTGGCGTAGGGCCAATGTGGTGCCTATATTTAGAAAGGGAACAAAGTCTTTACCAAGTCACTATAGACCTGTTAGTTTAACTTCTATAGTCGGGAAGATACTGGAGAGTTTAATAAAAGACCACATAACGAGTTCTTGCTGGAAAAAAATATTTTAAGCAACAGACAGGATGGAAGACAGAAGTTATCAAACAAACCTGATTTATTTTTATGAGGAGGTAAGTAAAACCTTGGACAGAGGGGTGGCGGTGTAAATGGATAGAAAACTGGCTAAAAGACCAAATTCAGAGAGTAGTGGTTAATGACTCTTATGCCCTGTACACATGATAGGATTTTCCGATGGAAAATGTGTGATAGGACCTTGTTGTCGGAAATTCCGACTGTGTGTAGGCTCCATCACACATTTTCCATCGGAATTTCCGACACACAAAGTTTGAGAGCTTGCTATAAAATTTTCCGACAACAAAATCCGTTGTCGGAAATTCCGATCTTGTGTACACAAATCCGACACACAAAGTGCCAAGCATGCTCAGAATAAATGAAGAAATGAAAGCTATTGGCTACTGCCCTGTTTATAGTCCCGATGTGCGTGTTTTACGTCACCACGTTCAGAACGATCGGATTTCCCGACAACTTTGTGTGACCGTGTGTATGCAAGACAAGTTTGACCCAACATCCGTCGGAAAAAATCCATGGATTTTGTTGTCAGAATGTCCGATCAATGTCCGATCGTGTGTACAGGGCATATCTCTGAATGGTCTAAGGTTATCAGTGGGGTACCCCAAGGTTCAGTGCTGGGACCCTTACTTTTTAATATCTTTATAAATGATATTGGGTCTGGGATTAAAAGTAACATTTCTGTCTTTGCAGATGACACTTAGCTATGCAATGGAATAACGTCCTTACAGGATGTCTCCAATTTACAAGCCAACCTCAATGCACTGTCTAATTGGGCGACTGTGTGGCAGATGAGGTTTAATGTTGATAAATGTAAAGTTATGCACTTGGGGCTAAGAATATGCATGCATCATACATACTAGGGGGAGTACAACTGAGGGAATCAATGGTGGAGAAGGATCTGGGGGTTTTGGTAGATCATAAGCTCAATAATAGCATGCAATCCCAAGCTGTGGTTTCCAAAGCGAGCAAAGTCCATCCTTGTATTAAGAGAGGTATGGACTCCAGAGAGAGAGATATCATTTTGCCCCTGTACAAATCATTAGCAAGTGCAAGAAAGTGTAGAGAAGGGCAAACAAACTGATAAGAGGCATGGACAAGCTCTGCTATGAGGAAAGATTAGAGGAACTGAATTTATTCATTCTGGAGAATAGGAGATTAAGGAGGATGGGATATGATCACCATGAATAAATATATAAGGGGTCCATGTAGTGAACTTGGTGTTGAGTTATTCACTTTACGGTCAACGCTGAGGACAAGGGGGCACTCTTTACATCTAGGGGAAAAGAGATTTCATCTCCAAATACAGAAAAGTTTCTTCACAGTAAGAGCTGTGAACATGTGGAATAGACTCCCTCCAGAGGTGGTTCTGGCCAGCTCAGTAGATTGCTTTAAGAAAGGCCTGGATACTTTCCTAAATGTACATAATATAACTGGGTACTAACATTTATAGGTAAAGTTGATCCAGGGAAAATCCGATTGCCTCTCTGGGATCAGGAAGGAATTTATTCCCCTGCTGTAGCAAATTGGATCCTGCTTTTCTGGGGGTTTTTTGCCTTCCTCTTGATCAACTGTGGGTATAGGATTGGGTATATGGGATTGTATGATATTTTTTTATGGTTGAACTAGATGGACTTGTGTCTTTTTTCAACCTGACTAACTATGTAACTATGTAACATGATTGGGCTGCAACCCCTTCTAGGTGGCTAGAAGGGGTTAAAGATATCATGAAAGCAGAAAACCACATGACACTGTTTCCTGGGTGTGGTCCAACCCATGTTTATTTAATTCTCAATAAAACAAAATTTACCAGAAATATTTTTTTTTTTATGCCATGCTTAGAGAAAACAAAATCAAATAATAAATCACCCTGGTTGTATGCCACTTTGACAATTATAACATATACATTACCCCCAAACCTCTTCAAGTGTAATTTTGTTTTTTACAGACAGGTTATATTACTCAATGGTTGCTAACTTTCACATACTGAATATGAAATTGTTGGCATAACAGATTAGAGTACCTTGTAGTAACTGTTTGATAGATCATGTGTTAGGGTTACTTTAAATCCTGTTTGCTCATTTTTTATTGTTGAAAATTCCCACCAGAATAATCTTCTTTGGAAACAAAAATCATAGCGTTCCCAATTTGTTTCACTTACAACACTGTTACCATTGTTCCACTTCGACAATCCTTCTTTTCACTTCTCAACTACTTATAAAATGAATCTGGAACAAGGAAGACTTTCAAATTTCTAAAAAGGATTATACGAGGAAGGAAAAAGTGTAGAAACCTTTGTTGCTTGTTACATGTCTTCAAAGGTATAACATGAATTTTATGTCTGCTGCGAGCTTGTTGAACACCTCTGGAAACTGAGAAACATAAATTTTCTCCACACCTGGAATAATGGGATTTAAATATTACATCTTTCAGTTCATCACTGTAGTTATAGTATACATAGTAAAATTAAAATGGCTATGTCCCTAAAAGAAATATATTCAATAAAGTTCTCCTTGAAAAGAAGATAATTGATTCTGGAATTTAGGCAGACACATTAGACAAAAATTAACCACTTGCCGACCGCAGCACGTCGATATACTTCGGTACAATGGCAGCGGTGGGCAAATGGGTGTACCTGTATGTTCCCTTTAAGAGGCGGGGATAGCAGGCACGCACACGCGTACAGCGCGACCGTGCCCACGGGACCAGCGGACTCGATGTCCGCCGGTCTCCCAGTGATCGTGTCACGGAGCCTCAGAATGGGGAGATGCCTATGTAAACAAGGCATTTCCCTGTTCTGCCTTGTGATATGACAAAGATCACTGCTCCCTGTCATCGGGAGCAGTGATCGCTGTCATGTGACTAGTAACCCATCCCCCCCACAGTTAGAATCACTCCCTAGGACACACTTAACCCCGTCATCGCCCCCTAGTGGTTAACCCCTTCACTGCCAGTGTCATTTACACAGTAATCAGTGCATTTTTATAGCACTGATTGCTGTATAAATGACAATAGTCCCAAAATAGTGTCAAAAGTGTCCGATGTGTCCGCCATAATGTCGCAGTCCAGATAAAAATCGCAGATTGCCGCCATTACTAATAAAAACAAAATAATAATAAAAATGCCATAAAACTATCCCCTATTTTGTAGACGCTATAACTTTTTAGCAAACAAATCAATATACGCTCATTGCGATTTTTTTTACCAAAAATATGTAGAAGAATACATATCGGCCTAAACTGAGGAAAAAAAAAATTTTTTATATATTTTTGGGGGATATTTATTTTAGCAAAAAGTAAAAAATATTGCGTTTTTTTCAAAATTGTCGCTCTTTTTTTTTGTTTATAGCGCAAAAAATAAAAACCGCAGAGGTGATCAAATACCACTAAAAGAAAGCTCTATTTGTGGGGAAAAAAAAGGACGTCAATTTTGTTTGGGTGCAACGTCGCACGACAGCGCAATTGTCAGTTAAAGTGACGCAGTGCCGAATTGCAAAAAGTGCTCTGGTCAGGAAGGGGGTAAAATCTTCCGGGGCTGAAGCGGTTAATGTGGTTCTATATTAATTAATGCATCGTTATATATATTTTAAAATAAAAGCAGTGTAAGAACGTTAATGTAACTTGGTATCAACCTCTTGCAGTCTCTGTACAGCAGAGTTAAGTGAAGGAAGAAAAAGCAGCACAAGTAGTCAATCATGTGCAAACAAAGAGCATGCTCATAGGAGGAGAATACAGAGATGAACGTATAACAGTGCTGCATGTAATTCATTGAACAATCAAATGCTGGGGGATGGAACCATGTCATCTTGGGCTCAGAGGAAGTGCCCTGAAGTACTTATTTTCCAGCACAAGATGTCCTCAGTTTTCTGGCTGAATGACAGCCAGCATCACTAGACCCAGGAGAACTGAGGACATCTTGTGGTAGAAAAGAAGTACTATGAGCACACCGCCAGTATCAATACAAAGTGTATCTGAACAAAAGAACAAAAATGTAATATATATCAGCTTACTTGTCTTAAGATGTGGTGGCTGCAGCAGTTTTACAGTATTATTTTATTATATTATTTTAATTTTTTAATATATTATATTATTTTTTTACCTGGAGATTTGGCAAGGAACACGTCTCCTGTCTAAGGGTGGCTACTCCCAGTTTTCCACTGTAGTGGAGAATAGTGGAGAGGGCAGTGTTAGATGGACTAGTAGTTTCAGATGAACTTTAAATAAGTGACTAACTAGTTAAAGCCTATCTCAAGCTAGCACTTCCTTTTAGGACAAAGGTTTTATATACGTAAATAAGAGCTGACCATTTTAAGCATCCCAGTCAGTGTAAAATGTTTTGTTTCAACCCTATAACTCCCATATTTGCTAGACAGCTTTGCCTGTTAAAGTAAGTTGAAAAATAACAGACTAACTGTCAGGATCAACAGGAATTATCTATGATACAGAGGGGACTCAGAAAACCAAAGGCACCTATGTTAATTTTACTGACAGACTACATCATGTACAGTATGTAATTTTTGCTTTTGCCCATAATTTAATATTTCAGAAACTGTCTGGAGTTCTGCTTTAATATTCACCACTTCTATTGCTTGCACCACCAATCTGTGCTGTAATAAAGTGGTTGTAAACCTCAGACATGAAATATAAACAAATCACATCTCTCTATAGTGTGACTGTGTACTTGTTCCAATTAAAAGCACTACATGTCTTTTTTGTCTTCTGCTATGTTCCTCAGCTATCAGCATGAATCAGTTCAGACAAGTTTTGCTGACACTAAGAGAAAGGTGACAGGGGAGGGACCTCCAGCAGATTGACAGCCTCAGCTCTGTGCTTTCCCTCCAATCAGCTCTCAGACTTCTCCTCAGTGAGCTCTGCAGAGTGTGACTTCAGCTCTCCGCCCCCTTTTTACTGACAGCTCAGAGAAGCTTTATAAATTCCGGATTTGAACAGATGAAGAGAAGAATCTCTGTGTATCACCTGAGAGTGAGGCCAGTCACTTCACTGGGTATATGGAAGGGTTTACAACCACTTTAAGGTATGGGACTCTTGGTCCCCAGCACACAGCGGTAATGCAGGGGCTGGTGGATCAAACAAAGGAGTGCAGAGGGGATCAGGAATCCGTCGTGGCATGCTACAGATGGCAGAATTTTACACTACACATGTGTGGCAGTCAGTGTGAAATAAAAAAAAACAGAAAAATAATATTTTTATGGCAGATGAGACATACAGAGTTTATTCTGCCATAGAACTCTGCACCAACAATTATTTACACTTAGGGGTTTATATATGTAAAAAAAAAAACATAATTATTCATCCAGTGAAACCTCTGCTGCATTTGTTCTGTGTGATTGAGTCAAAATCGAATTTTCTTCTATTTCCTCTACAGGTAGACTGTTAATTTATAAAAAAACAGAGCCGATGGTCATACGTATTCCTAGGATCCTCAGCTTTTACTACCAAAAATGTGGTATTTCCTGAACAATTCTAATGATTGAATTAATAACATTCAACCTGTAGAGGAAATACAGTATTGGAACATTCAATTTTCACACAGAATAAATGTACAAGCAGTTTCAATGAACAAATAGCTATGTGATTTTTTTTTTTAAATATAAATACACCACTTAAAATTTTGTTCTGTATTAACTATTGTTAATCTAAGATGTCAGGCAAATAGGGACTGCAAGGCTTTTGTCAGGCAACTTGCATTGTGAAGAGAAGAAGTAAAGCACAGCACCACTGTGTTGCACTGCAAAGCAGGAAGCAGGGTCTTCATAAGTAAAGAGTAATTAAAAGGACGGAAATTATATAATGTAAATTATACATAGAAAAGGCTTTTTAAACATTAACACACATTGATTAAATTATTTACATAAAGTTGATCTTTTTTACATGTGTTTCTAGAAAAAAAAAAGAATTACGTTCATTGTTCTAAAACGTACAGTATATCATAAACAAATGCCTGTCTTTCTTTTTCTTTCTTTCTTCATTTCGTACAGTCTGCTCTTATGTTGTAAAGTGCTGCACAAACTGTTAGCGCTATATAAGTCCTATATAATAATAATAATAATTAAACCTCAAATTAAAAAATGTAATATATTGCAGCTTACCAATCATTTGATGTGGTGGCTGCATTAGTCTATTTTAAAAACTTTTACCCTCTGAATTCCCCCTGGTGATCTGGACACTGACACAACTTCTGTATTAGAGTGCCCCCACTCTGGATGAAGGAGCACAGGGGGCACCTTTGGACCGAGGCATTATCAGTCTGGGGGTAGGGGAGTGTTAGATGTATTAGCAGAATTAAATACACTGACAAATTTAAGCCAGATTCCATCTCACACTGCAGTTACACAAGCACTTACAGCAAGATTTTTTTTCCTTTTGGTATAAAGGTTTTACATTAATAAATAAATGCTGATCCTTGTAAGCACCCCTGTCACTGGTAAATGGTTTGTTTCAACCCTCCAACTGATACATTTTCAGTAGAGCTTGTTCTGTTAGGTAGGTGCTAGGATTAGTGTAATATAGTTTTGTTCCCCTGCTTAACAGGAGAACTGTTAGGAAAATGTATTTAGTTCTCTGCTTAAAAAAGAGCTGAGATTGATTAGTGTAGCCTGCTCAGTGTTCTGAGCTGCTGTTTGGTTCTGCCTCTGGCTTTTTCTCTGTAATCTAGGAAGGTTCTGGATAAAAAGGTGGACACTATGCAGAACACAGAATGAATATTAATATCACTCCAGCCTAGAGTTTCCACCTCATCCCTTTAAACCCGAACACCTCTGAAGTACACAGGTTCTGAGGCTAATTAAATGCAGATAAGGCACCAAGTGAGTTTAATTACTGCCTTAATCACCACAGAACCTGTGTAATTAATATGTGTTCGGGTTTAAATGAATGAGGTGGCAACCATACTCCAGCCAATCCCAGGGAGGGTGGCTCTGAACAATGCTGAGAGAGTGTATTTATTCCTTAGACTTGCTGAGCACGGTTTCTTTCCTGGAGAGTTCCAGTCTGGGGGGGAAGCGCAGCCTCACCCAGACACCTGCTGCCATGCGGCCTCAGATGGGCGACCTGAGGGTCTGAAGTCAGAAAAAGTGAGTGTGACCCTGGTTCTACTGAGAGCTGGCTGAGGGGACTGTCTATTGAAGATCCAATCTGGTATCACTGGTATAAAGTGTCGCTTGGAAGTTGGAAGGACGTTTTGTGAGTACAGAGAACATAAAGAATCTATAGACTTGTGCACCTCACACCTTCTGGTGTGCTATATAGTCAGCTGAGGGTCCAGACAAGGGAACACTGGCTAGTGTTCTGAAGAGCTCTGTCGAGTTACTTCTGCTACTAAAGGATTTAGCTCAATCCTGAACTACTGTTTCTACTGTTAAGGAGGAGTCTGCTATCTGCTATCACAGGGACTTCACCAGACATTTACTAAGAGATCAGTTAGATGTCCTCAGTTGTGAATAGTTCTATTTCTTGGAGTACCTCACTAAATTCCCTTTCCCTATCCAAGTTCTCCAAAAATAAAACAACTAAAAAATTAACCCCTAGACTGATCATTGAATACAATGAGTGAAAGTGTGTGCACCTGGCTGTGTGACTCTACCTTGTGCCTGGCTGGGGGGCAGGGGGGCAAAAATGGGGAAGACCTGAGCAAAATTCCAGCGGCTCCTACGGTGGTAGCGCTACAAATGAAAGAAAGACGAAAAAGAAAATTAACCACTTGCCTACTGGCCAATTCTGACACTTTTCTCATACATGTAAAATTCGGTGTTTTTTTGCTAGAAAATTACTTAGAACCCCCAAACATTAAATATTTTTTTAGGAGAGGCCTTAGAGAATAAAAAAGAGGCCATTGCAATCTTTTTATGTCACACAGTTTTTGCGCAGCAATTTTTCATATGCAGTTTTTTTGGAAAACAATACACTTTAATGAGTTAAAGAAAACAAACACTTAAAAAAAACATTGCACACGCTCGTGGAATGGCACCAAACTATAGTACTTAAAAATCTCCATAGGGGAAGCTTTAATAATTTCTAAAATTTACCAGTTTAGACTTACAAAAGAGGTCTAGTGCTAGAATTATTGCTCTCGCTCTGATGTTTGCAGCAATACCTCACATGTGTGGTTTGAACACCGTTTACATATGTGGGCATGACTTACGTATGTGTTCACCACTGTGTGCGAAGAGGGGGGGGGGGTGAACGACAGAGGCGCTTTACTTTTTTGCTCCTCTACCTATCTTTTGCTTTGACAAAAAAAAGTCTAGTTTACATGCCGGAGGAACTGGAAGTGACTTCATGACGTTGCTCTGGTCCTCCAAGGCCATAGAGATGGGCAGAGACCATCTTGCTTTCACTCATCTATATTGCAAGCCACTGGCGCCACGTGGGTCCTGGGCTTCACTGATTGTCAGGTAACCCCGGGAACCCAGGCAGTAGCTGGGAGTGGCACCCCTCTCGTGGCTTCTGAAAGTGAACCAATGGCGAATTCGCCACTCGGACCACTTTCGCTGGCATGACATTTTGGCCAATACATTTATAGGTATCTAGTGTGACTCACGGCTAAAAAAGCACCTGGTTGTCAAGGACTGTTTGAACCACTACAAAAAAATGTAACTGCTAGTGCTAGCAGAGATCAGGCCTGACTCTGCTAACACTGCGGTTTTGGGTACTGTGTATTGGAAGTGACAATGATCTACTTATAGGGTACTTGTTTGAGGGGGGAGGGGCTAAATGCAGGTGCTAGCAGGTGTTGGGTTGACCCTGCTAATGACATGTTTTTGGGAACACTATACTATTGGGGAAGCTAGTATAGTTCTGATCTGATCAAAGGTATTGATCCGTTCAGATTATACTAGTAATGGAGGTATATAGTGTGTGCGTGTTAGTGTTACTGGCTATCAAAGGGTTAAAATGTATTAATGAATATATGGCGGGCAATCTAACACTGTCTGGGATTGATGCTAATTGACCCATGACACTAATACAGTGATCAGAAAAAAGATCTTTACACTGTACTAATGACACTGTGACAGGGAGTGAAAAGGGTTAACTGGGGGCAATCAGGGGGTTAAAACTTTATTAGGGAATATATGCTAACTGCCGCTAACACTATCTAGCATCACCAGTGATACCAATACAGTGATCAGTAAAAAATCTGTACACTGTACCCAGTGACACCGTGACAGGGAGTGAAAGGGTTAACTGGGGGGCGATCAGGGGATTAAATGTGCCTAACTATGTGAACTAGTATCCGTGTAGTGCTTGTACTCACAGTAGATGCCCTCTCCTCTTACACTGGAACCAAACAGGGCTCCAGGAGAGGAGATTGCATAATTTCCTGTGCCTGTGTTTACATTACACAGGCACAGAACGTTCTGCCATTCGTCAGAACCGATCAGCAGGTCTAGGGTCTAGGCCATAAATCCTTGACCTGGACCTGATGATTGATCGGTTCTAAATCGAATCCGATTACCGCGGGGACAATGGGCGTGGGCGTGAGTCACATACAGGTATGTGATTTTGCGCAGCTGGGCTGCCCTGCTGCAGTAAATGTACGTGGGGCAGTCCGGAAGTGGATAAATTTGCACTCCTGGTAAGAAAAAATTAAATACAAAGCAGAATTACAAAAATGTAAACTGTCTTACCTAGCAAAGGATTTGAAATTCTGTTAAGCCTGTCGTGGTACCCAGACACCCCTGCAAGACAACACAGTCAGGCCCTGCCTGAAGCACATACAAATCAATACCAACCTCATGTAATTAAGATTACATGCAAACAGCAGCGTCCACCACACCTGATTACAGCTGCACCTGATTACATCCACCCGTGCTTCCCAAATACGCTCATTCTTTTTAGTGTATGCCTCTATACAGCCATGTGTATGATGCCTTAGATAGCCCTGCCTTCCTAGGCATAACTCTGCTTTGCAGGAGAATGCTATCACAAAAGTCTCAAATAATTCTGCCAACTGTATAGAAAAATGCACTACCTGTTTTTTATTCTTTAAATAGTATGTTTTTTTTTTTTTATACTTGCTTGGGTTTTACTTCCTTTTTAGTTCCCTGCAAAGTAAAAGCATAATGTGCTAGTATGCATCGTATACTAGCACATTATGTGCAACTTACCTGCAAACGAAGCTCACGATGTCCCCTCTGGAGGCCGCATCCATATTCGCCCCTCTTCCTTCCGGGGCTGCGGACTCCGGCTCTGTGACTGGCCGGAGTTGCGTGACGTCAGTCACAGCACTCGCTAGTGAAGAAACGTCGAAACGGCGCGCGGGGGGTGTTTCTTCACAGTGCATGCGCCGATTACATCATCGGCACACTACAAGGTAAATATCTCCTGAACGGCACACGTTTGGGAGATATTTACTGTACCTATAGGTAAGCCTTATTATAGGCTTACCTTTAGGTACAACTTCTGCATTGGGGGGTTTACAACCATTTTAATGGCTTTTTATGTTATAATGTCGCTGCATAATACAGAAGACACAATGGATGTAGGAATCTGCCTATAAACAGCATAACATGACAAATCACATACTAAATGCCAGAGGCATGCAAGTAAACCTACTCTCAGCATCATTACCAGAGTGGATAGTAGTTAGGGATGTTCTGGTATACCTAACACAATTAACAAGTATTACAGAGCCACCTTATGGCCAAAAAGATAATTGTTGGTAATGCAATGTTGGCATTTTCAGCCTTCCTATTTTATATTGTGCTATATATTATGATGTAATTACAAATAAAAGAGAATTTTCTTTCAGGAGTACTACAAGCGTCTTGCTCTCTTTCAGCTTTATACTCTCAGTAAACATGCCACTGCTTATGGGCGTTCGCAGAACTTTTTTATGGGGGGGGGCATCATTTTAAGGTCACCCATTCTCTGCCCCTTTTGACAATGTCATGAATGGGCTTAGTCATTAACACATAAAGCGCAGGCCAGGCCAGGGTCCCCCATACAGATCCCCCTTTAGAGCAGGCCAGGGCAGGTTCCCCATAGAATGGATCCCCCTTACTTAGTCTTCTTACTCTTACCTTTTTTTCACCACTTTGCTGTAAATGGTGGGCACAGCATATTACACGGTGACACTGTACATTACACAGTGGGCATACCACACCACATGTAGGCACACCACACCACATTGCAAATGGGTACACCACACCACATGACATGGTGGGCACAGCACATTACACAGCGGGCACACTACTCCGCATTACATGGTGCGCACTGTACAGCACAGCAGATTACATGGTGGGCACAGCACGTTACACAAAGGGCACACTACTCCACATTACATGGTGGGCACTGCACAGCACGTCCATTTTCTCCACCGCTCTTCCTCTGACTGAACAAAGCATCAGCAACATGTTGTCCAGCACCAGGAAATGGTAACCTCCCAGGGTCTGGAAATGCGTTACACAAACCTTTCTTCAAGGCCTCCGGAAGATGTTTCATCCTCTGCTCCCTCTGCGAAGGCAGGATGAGTTCTGCAACTTTATTCTTGTAACGTGGATCAAGAAGGGTTGCCAGCTAGTATTGATCCCTCTTCTTGATACCACGAATCCTAGGGTGCTTTCGCAGGCTTTGCACAATCAGGGAGGCCATGCAGCGTAAGTTTGCAGAGGCATTTGAGTCTAAGTCCTCTGGGTCACTAAGGATCACATTATCCGTAACTACCTCCTCCCAGCCATGTACAACTCCTTGGAAATTACCACAGACTTTTCTGGCCTGCCTCAGGAGATCTTGTAAGCCTGGGTACCTGCTCAAGAACCACTGCATCACCAAATTCAGGACGTGTGCCAAACATGGAACATGGGTCAAGTATCCCGGAGGGCGGAGAGAAGGTTAGTGCCATTGTCGCATACAACCATTCCTGGCTGAAGCTGGTGTGGCGTCAACCACCTCTGAGCCTCCCCCGGAAGAGCTGACAAAATCTCTGCCCCAGTGTGGCTCCTGTCCCCTAGGCATACCAACTCAAGCACTGCATGGCATCTTTTAGCCTGACTGCTTGCGTAGCCCTTTGAACGTTTACATTAGCTGAAGTGTATTAGACATAGTGCACCGCCGAATGCACTGTAGATATAGGCTACACTTGATGCAGAGTATATATATAAGATTAGATATATATAGATATATATCTATCTATATATATATATAGATAGATATATATCTATATATATACAAATACACTGCCTGCACTGACTGAATTGAGAAAACACTGAATATATAGTATATAGTCTATGCTAAATGCAGAGTATATATATATATATATATATATATATATATATAAATACTGTATATACATATATATACTAGACTGACTGTATGTATATATATATATATATATATATATATATATATATATATATATATATATAGATCAAATACACTGCGACTAACTGAATAACCTGCCTGCTTAATCTAACTCAAGCTATCTCTCTGTCCACGCCTACAACACTACACACGGCTGCCGTGTAAGCAGCCTTATATAGTGTGGGGCGTGGACTTAGTGGACCTGAGCCATGATTGGCCAAAGACACCCTGCTTTTGGCCAATTATGGCTCCCTCAGGAGAGTGAGCTGTGATTGGTCAAAGCATGCAGGTCAGGTGCACGCTTTGGCCAATCATCATACAGCAATGCACTGCGATTACGCAGTGCATTATGGGGCGTTCTGCGCCACTCGAATTTCCCACGAACGCCCCATAATGTTCGCTGTTCTGCGAATGGGCGAACACCCGATGTTCGAGCATCGAGCTCATCCCCACTTATTACTGACCTCTGTATTAAATATTACTGACCTCTGAATTCTGTTTTATATACTCCTGACCCTGAACTTTGCATTGATTACTAGTTACCTCTTAGTTACATACTACTGACCTCTGAACTCTTACTAACGTCTACTGAACTTTGTAATAGTTTCTACTTTACAACACACTGGAGTGCACCACAACATATGGTGAGTGTTCAGTGGCGGATGGTGTTTTTTGTTTGGAGGGGCGGCAAACAACCACCGACCCGGAGGCACCTCAACCACCCCCCACCCCCCTCTCTGTCTGACTGTCTGCCAGCACTAACCCCATCAAGATGGCAGGCACATGGGGGAGCGGGCAGCGGCAGACACACCGGGCAGCGACGGGGATCGGGAACTGGTGGGCACATCAGGCAGCGGTGCGGATCGGGGCATTGGCGGACATCAGGCTGCGGCGGGCATCGGCAGCAGCTCCTGTATCTTTTCCTCCTTGCTTCCGCCGTGTGTCTCCTCCCCTCTTTGTAGGCATCCAATAGGATCGCCTGTCCTTTCAGCCAATCGGATGACGGGTATCCGCTTCCGACAGGAGGATCAGTGTTGCAACAGCGAATATTCATTTGCTGTTGCAACACAACTGGGTGGGCTCCAGACGCAATGCACTGTTGCCCAAACACACCCTATTCTGAAGCCTATTAGAGCCTCTGGCTCTAATCAGGTGCTCAAAAAACACAACCCGGTTGCCGTAGCTATAGCAATTCATGCGCCCGGGGTCCTGAAAGGGGCCAGACACATGGATAGGGAGGGCGGCGGGAGTAAATGGAGGGGCCAAATGTGTGTGGTTTGCAGTATTGTGGGAAAAAAGAAAAAAAATTCCGCCTGCCTAGCGTTTTAAGCTTTGAGGTGTTTTGCGGCCCATTTTGAATGGGCTGCTGTAACATAGCGCTCTGCAACACTCTTCAATACATGAAAATGCATACATTGCGGAGCATGGCATTGTAGTGTGAACTGACTTTTTGAGAGCTAATTGTTAACATGGGAGCAGCCTGGTGTCGGTTATGTAGAGTGCAGTGCTTTAAAGCTGATCTTCTTCATTTTTCCCTACTACTTACTGAGTTGTAGGTTATGCACAATTCATATACTCACTCACCCAGCAGATCCAGCATTGTTCTGCTGAGATCCTTTTCTCTGCTGCCAAAGTTCGGGTCCTGCGCCGCCATGTTATTATGTGACCTCACTGGGAGTTGCTGACTCAGCTGATGATGCGGTTCTAGCCCACCCTCCTTTTGTGAATGAAAGACTATGCCTCTTGGGATCTGTGATGTGCATATTTGTCTAGCGGTGTGGAGGAGAGAAGGGAAGTTTGTTTTTGGGGTGAGGATCCGCCTTAACCACTTGAGCCCCAGGCCAATTCAGGAATTTCTCTCATACGTGTAAAAATCTGTGTTTTATTTTGCTAGAAAACTACGTAGAAGCCCCAAACATTATATATCTTTTAAAGCAGAGCCCCTGGGGAATAAAATGGTGAGTGTTGCATATTTTTATGTCATAAATAATAATGATATTTGTGCAAATAAATGAATTAATTTTAATGCACACAAACACAATATAATACCAAATTGTTTGTTAAAATATAAAAGATGATGTTACGCCAAGTGAATAGATACCAGACATGTCACATTCTAAAATTGCTTTTTTCATTTTAGTATTTTTTTTTAAAGACATTTTTTACACTAATTTGTTTTGATCTCTTTTATTGCTAACAGAAGGGATGAATAACATCCCTTGTAATAGCATGAGCCGTGGGGGTGGGACCTCTTTCCGCTGCCTAGGCATGTGCATTTCGTTTCGTTCCGAATCGAAATTCGGACAAATTTTTCATTATTACTACAAAAGTAAAGAATTTAAACGAATCCAAAAAAAACGAACGAATTCGAAAACATATTCGAATCGAATTAGAAGACAAATTCGAATCAAATTAGAAGAAAATAGAAAACGTTTTTCTAAAAAAAACAATAGGATAGAATATAAAATAATAAAGCAATAGAATATATATATAGATATATATAGATATATATATCTATATATATCTATATATATAGATATATATATCTATATATATAGATATATATATAAAAATAAATTTTTATTATTCTCTTCTATTGTTTTTTATGCTTTTCTTTTCTATTATTTTATATTCTATAATAGTCTTTTCAATTCAAATTCAAATTCATTCTATACGAATTTCGGAACATGGCTTCTGAAGTTTGAATTTCATATAGAATGAATTTGAATTTGAATAGAAAAGATTAGAACAGAAAATAATAGAAAAGAATAGACTAGAAAAACAATAGAACAGAATAGAAGAAAATATAACATATATATTATATTTTCTTCTATTCTGTTCTATTGTTTTTATAGTCTATTATTTTCTATTCTATTCTAATCTTTTATATTCAAATTTGATTTTGGTCTATATGAAATTCGAATTTTGGAAGATGTTTTATATATATATATATAATATTTTTTATATGTTTTATTATATATATAATTTTTTTCTATTCTGTTTCATTGTTTTTCTATGCTATTCTTTTCTATTCTATTCTAAACTTTTCTATTCGAATTTGAATTCATTCTATACGAAATTCGAATTGCGGAAGATGGCTTCCGAAGATGGACAAGAAAAATAATGTTTTCTTGTCCGCATCAGAATTAGATGACATGGGTGTTCATACCCATGCCATCCGATTCTGCAAATTGCACTGAGTTTTGCAAACCAATTTCAGTGTAGGGTTGCCACCTCACCCCTTTAAAACCACATATTAATTACACAGGTTCTGTGGCTATTAAGGTGGTGATTACATTTATTTAGTGCCTTACCTGCATTAAATTGGCCTCAGAACCTGTGCAATTAATGTGTTTGGTTTTAAAGGGATGAGGTGGCAAACCTATTTTGGGGTGACATTACCGTAACATTCACTCTGCAATTGGTTACATGAATGGGTTGCGATTTTGACGCGGTGTGGAATCCACTGTTAATTTGCACCGCATCTAGTGTGAACCGAGGCTCAAAGTAATCCAGCGGCTTCTTAGCTGCCAGGATTGCTTTTACATTGAAGGGAATTGCCGGCCCTAAAAAATGATATCGCGATCAATGCTGCAGAGATGGCCGAGATATCACCCTTCCAGTCCAGTAACGTACCGATACGACGCTGGACGGCAAGTGGTTAAAGCGCTAGTGAACTGCTGCAATAAAAAAAAAAACAAAAAACTTTCCCCTGAAAAATAATAAAAATAATAGCATAATGTGCTAGTATGCATGGCATATTAGCTCATTATGAAGAACTTACCTTAAAACGAAGCCTTCCAGTGGCACGCTGTCACCGCTGAGAGGGCTTTCATCTTCCCTGGTCTTTCTTCCCTGTTTGCGGACTTTGGCTGTGTGAGTGACCGGAGCCACGATGATGTCACTGTCACGCCGGAGGCCTCTGTTACGGCAAGGTGCAAGTGGTTAAACCAGATGTAAACACTAAGGCTACTTTCACACTGAGGCGCTTTACAGAGGAAATAGCACTAAAAATAGCGCCTGCAAAGTGCATGTGACCCGCCTCTCCTGTCACTCCAGCGGGAAAGCCCGAGTGCTTTCACACCGGGGCGCTGTGCTGGCAGGACGCTAAAAAAAGTCCTGCAAGCAGCATCTTTGAGGCGCTTTAGGAGCAATGTATACACTGCTCCTAAAATGCCTCTGCTCGTTGAAATCATTGGGCAGCGCCGCCGAAGCGTCAGAAAAGCGTCACCAGCTAGTGGGGGTTAAAAGTCCCCCGCTAGTGGGAGAAAAGTGCCGCTAAAAATAGCAGAACTTTACCGCCGACGCCCCCAGTGTGAAAGTGCCCTAAGAGCCCTTTCACACTGAATTTTTCAAGCGCTTTGGTGTTAAAAAAAGCGCATGACAAGCTCACGAAAAATACTTCCCGTTAAAATCAATGAATCCTTTCATACTGGTGCGGTGTGGTGAAAAAAATCCGGCAAAAATCTGAAAAAAGTAAACAGTGCCTTATACTGTAACAACTTAGAATCGGGCTTATTTTTTACAAGTTAAAATAATTTTTTCCCCCTAGAAAATTACTTAGAACCCCCAAACATATATATTTTCAGACACCCTAGAGAATAAAATGGCGGTCGTTGCAATACTTTATGTCACACCGTATTTGCACAGCGGTCTTACAAACGTAAAAAAAAAACTTGGAAAAAAAGTACACTTTTTTTAATTAAAAATTAAGAAAACAGTAAAGTTAGGCCAATTTTTGTTATTGTGAAAGATAATGTTACGCCAAGTAAATTGATACCCAACATCAACGTCAAAAAGATCTCACATTTGCATTTTAATGCAATAAAAAATTTAAAAAAATTTCTTTCTTTTTTTTTTTTTTTCAATAAAAAATATTTTCCCCTTTAAGACCATTGGGCAGAAGTGAGGTTTGGCGTCGCTTCCGTCATCCAATAGTATGAAGTCGAGTGGGGGCCATCATTCCCTCACTCAACTTCATGCCTTTGAGGGGAAAGGATCGGATCATCTCCGCCGCTACCAACGGCTCCGATAAGCGGCGGAGATGACCAGGATGCGGTTGGAGGGGGGTGAGCACCTCTCCTGCCACCGATAAAAGTGATCTTGTGGCAAATCTGCCGTAGAGACCACTTTTATCCGAAAGCGGACTGCTCGCCGTTTTTAAAAATACCAGGAATATGGCAGCTATCTGCTGCCATAACAATGGTATTCACTGTCAAAGTACCGATGTATAACGACAGCGGGCGGTCCGGAAGTGGTTAAAGCGGTAGTAAAGTCCGCTTTAAAATCCGTATTTTTTGCTGGAAAATTACTTAGAGCCCCCAAACATTATATATTTTCTTTTTGCAGAGAATCTAGAGAATAAAATGGCCATTGTTGCAATATTTTATGTCACACGGTACGGTGTTTTAAGCGCAACTTTTTGGGAAAAGGGGCACTTTCATGAATTTTAAAAAA
Source organism: Aquarana catesbeiana (assembly GCF_042186555.1). Lineage (NCBI taxonomy): Eukaryota > Metazoa > Chordata > Amphibia > Anura > Ranidae > Aquarana > Aquarana catesbeiana. The sequence continues at coordinate 745,652,822 of NC_133324.1, forward strand.
ACTAAACAGTAAAGTTACCCCAATTTTTTTGTATAGTGTGAAAGATGGTGTTACGTCGAGTAAATAGATACCAAACATGTCATGCTTTATAATTGCACGCACTCGTGGAATGGCGACAAACTACGGTACCTAAAAATCTCCATAGGCGAAGCTTTAAATTTATTTTACGGTTACCAGGTTTGAGTTACAGAGGAGGTCTAGTCCTAAAATTATCGCTCTTGCTCTGACGATCGCGGTGATACCTCACATGTGTGATTTGAACACCGTTTACATATGCGGGCGCAACTTCTGTATGCGTTTTCTTTGCTGCGCGAGCTCGGGGGGACGGGGCGCTTTAAAAAAATGTTTTTTTCTTATTTATTTTATTTATTTTTATATTTATTAATTGTGTTTAAAAAAAAAAAAAATGATCACTTCTATTGCTGTTTATTACTGTCCCTTGTGACAGTAATAGGTGGTAACAGGTACTCTTTATGGACCCCCGATCCCTCCTTTGCACTTCAAAGTATTCAGATCGCCGAAAACGGCGATTCTGAATACTGTATATTTTTTTTAAAACCGGCGCCATTGGCAGCCAAGTAAACGGGAAGTGACGTCATGACGTCGCTTCCATGTTTAGTATTAGGAGGCTGGAACAAAGCCATTCACGCCTTCGTTCCAGTCCGTCCCCAGCCGCCGGAGTCGGCTGATTGGTCATCGGGCCTCCCGATGGAACGGGAGGCCCGGTAAGAGTGGTGGGAGGTGGCGGGAGGTGGGGATGTCCCCTCCCGCTCCTCCGGTACAACAGCCGAGCGGCTTTTAGCCGCATCGGTTGTTATATCTGGATAGCCGATCGCCGGCTCTAAAAAATATTACCGGGATAATGCCTGCAGCTGTGGGCATTATCCCGGTATAACCCCGGAAACCCCAGTACGCACATCTGCGTACGCTCGGCGGGAAGGGGTTGAAATAAAGCTTACCTGTAGTCTAGGAGATATTCACCTTGGTTGCAGTCCGTGACGTTACTGGGGCATGCGCTCTCAAGGTCTGGCATACCGTGCCGGAGCCGGTGAAGTCATCATGGATCCGGCCACTCACACAGCCGGAGTTGGCGAACCCTGAAAAAAGATCGGGGAAAGATGAAAGCCCTCTCAGCGGTGACAGCGAACCGCTGGAGGGCTTCGTTCTAAGATCAGTATTTCATAATGTATTGTCTTACAGTTGTTTTATTTATTTATTTTTTAAGTTTCGCGATCTACTACCGCTTTAAGGCTACTTTCAGACTGGGGCATTGTGGACGTCAGCGGTAAAGCAGCGCTATATTTAGCTATTCGGCCGCTAGCGGGGAGGTTTTAACCCCCGCTAGCGGCCGAAAAAGGGTTAAAACTGCTGGTGGGTTTGCAGCGCTGCCCCATTGTTTTCAATGGGAGGGTGCGCTTTAGGAGCTCCTATAGCACTGCAAAGATGCGACTTGCAGGACTTTTTTGACCGGCCTGCAAGCGCACCGCTCCAGTGTGAAAGCCCTGAGGGCGATTGGAGTGAATTGAGCGGCTTTCAGGGCGCTTTGCAGGCACTATTTTTAGCCCTTTAGCGCCTGCAACGCGCCTCAGTGTGAAAGTAGCCAAAGGTAAAAACTTTTAGAGCCCTTTCACACTGTGCTTTTCAGGCATTTGTGGTGCACTTTTTAAAGGACACGTGACTCAAAAACTGCTCCAGAAATACTAAGGGGAATTTTTGAGGCGCTTTTGAAGCGCTTCCCATTCATGCTGCACCTCAAAAACGCCCTTCTCCATTGAAATGAATGGAAAGCGCTTCAAAACCCCCCTTTAAAAATACCCCTTAGCGTTTTTGGAGCAGTTTTTGAGTCACGTGTCCTTTAAAAAGTGCACCACAAATGCCTGAAAAGCACAGTGTGAAAGGGCTCTAAAGGTTTTTAGAAATTTTACCTACAGGTAAGCTTTATTTTAACCCCTTCCCACCGAGCGTACGCAGATGTGCATACTCGATCTTCTGGGGTTATACTTGGATGATGCCCGCAGCTGCAGGCATTATCCCGGTACTGTTTTTTAGAGCCGGCGATCGGCTATCCAGATATAACAACCGATGCGGCTACAAGCCTCTCGGCTGTTATACCACAGCAGCGGGAGGGGACGTCCTCCCCCTCCCGCCGCCTCCCTCCGCTCTTACCGGGCCTCCTGTTCCATCGGGAGGCCCGATGACCAATCGGCCGCCTCCGGCAGCTGGGGACGGACTGGAACGAAGCCGTGAATGGCTTAGTTCCAGCCTCCTAATAGTAAACACGGAAGCGACGTCATGATGTCACTTCCCGTTTACTCGGCTGCCAATGGCACCAGTTTAAAAAAAATATACAGTATTCAGAATCGCCGTTTTCAGCAATCTGAATACTTTGAAGTGCAAAGGAGGGATTGGAGGTCTTTTAGACCCCCGATCTCTCCATAAAGAGTACCTGTCACCACCTATTACTGTCACAAGGGATGTTTACATTCCTTGTGACAGCAATAAAAGTGATCAAAATTTTTTTTTTTTTTAAAACACAATTAATAAATATAAAAAGAAACAAAATAAATAAGAAATTTTTTTTTTTTTTTGTTAAGCGCCCCCGTCCCCGCAAGCTCACGCAGCAAAGAAAATACATACAGAAGTTGCGCCCGCATATGTAAACGGTTTTCAAATCACACATGTGAGATATCGCCGCAATCGTCAGAGCAAGAGCAATAATTCTAGGACTAGACCTCCTCTGTAACTCTAACCTGGTAACCGTAAAATAAATTTAAAGCTTCACCTACGGAGATTTTTAGGTACCGTAGTTTGTCGCCATTCCACGAGTGCGTGCAATTATAAAGCGTGACATGTTTGGTATCTATTTACTCAGCGTAACATCATCTTTCACATTATACAAAAAAATTGGGGTAACTTTACTGTTTGTTTTTTTTTAAATTCATGAAAGTGTCCCTTTTCCCAAAAAGTTGCGTTTAAAACACAGCTGCACAAATACCGTGTGACATAAAATATTGCAACAATCGCCATTTTATTCTCTAGATTCTCTGCTAAAAAATATATACATAATGTTTGGGGGCTCTAAGTAATTTTCTAGCAAAAAATATGGATTTTAACTTGTAAACACCAAATTTCAAAAATAGGCTTAGTCATGAAAGGGATGTAGGTAAAAATCACAAAGCGGACTTTACTACCGCTTTTACCACTTCCGGACCGCCTGCCTTCCTTATACATCGGTACTTTGACAGTGAATACCATTGTTATGGAAGCAGATAGCTACCATATTTCTGGTATTTTTAAAAACGGCGAGCGGTTTGCTTTCAGATAAAAGTGGTCTCTGCGGCAGATTCGCCGCAAGATCACTTTTATCGGCGGTGGGAGAGGTGCTCACCCCCCTCCAACCGCATCCCGGTCATCTCCGCCGCTTACCGCAGCCGTTAGGTAGCGGCGGAGATGATCCGATCCTTTCCCCTCAAAGGCATGAAGTCGAGTGAGGGAATGATGGCCCCCACTCGACCCCATACCATTGGATGACGGAAGCGACGTCAAACCTCACTTCTGCCCAATGGTCTTAAAGGGGAAAATATTTTTTATTGAAAAAAAAAAAAAAAGGTCTTTTTGACGTTGATGTTGGTTATCAATTTACTTGGCGTAACATTATCTTTCACAATAAAAAAGAAAAATTGGCCTAACTTTACTGTTTTCTTATTTTTTAATTCAAAAAAGTGTACTTTTTTTACAAGTTTTTTTTTTTACGTTTGTAAGACCGCTGTGCAAATACGGTGTGACATAAAGTATTGCAACGACCGCCATTTTATTCTCTAGGGTGTCTGAAAATATATATATGTTTGGGGGTTCTAAGTAATTTTCTAGGGGGAAAAAATGATTTTAAGGCCTCATTCTCACGAGTCGGACTCCGCATCCACGGAGCTCGCCTCGGTCCGCCGGCTCAGCGGGAGATCTCTCAGTTGATCTCCGTTGTGCCGGCGGATGACAGGTCCCTCTCTGCTCACTGAGCGGGGAGGGGCTTGTCAGGCACCGCTGCTGCCTATGGAGGGATCGGATGAAAGCGGACAGCACGTCCGTTTTCAGAAGATCTCACCCGATCCGATCCGCCAGTGACGGATACGGACGTAGGGCCATCTGTCTGCTTTTTGCGGATCGGATGTCAGCCGACATGTCTCCGCTGACATCCGTCTAACATGGAGGCTATCAGGCTAACATGGAGCGCCCGTTCAGGTCCACCGTCAAAACTGACAGGCGGACCTGAACGGTCCGATCGTGTGAAAGGGGCACGCCGAGTGTAAAAAATAAGCCAGATCCTAAGTTGTTACAGTGCAAAGCACTGTTTTACTTTTTTTTATTTTATAAATATGAGGGGTGTTGCAAAAAAAAAAAAAAATTGGCACAGCTACATTTTTTCATTATGGTAGGAAGAAAGCACATTATGTTCTTTCAGCCCTAGTGTTGAACTTGCTCAACTAACATAGTAAATGCATAGTAAATGCAATACATTTTTAATGTATGAGATCTGAGGTCTTTTTACCCCGGATCTCACATTAAAGAGGTCCTGTCATGCTTTTTTTCTATTACAAGGGATGTTTACATTCCTTGTAATAGGAATCAAAGTGATCCAATTTTATTTTTAAAGGGACAGTGTAAAAAAAAAAATTAAATAAATAATAATAATAATAAAAAAAAATTAAAGCTCCCCGCAGAAGCGAACGCATACGTATGTTGTGCCTCTGCATATGTAAACAGTGTTCAAACCATACATATGAGGTATCACTGCGATCAATAGAGCAAGAGCAATAATTCTAGCACTAGACCTCCTCTGTAATGCCCCGTACACACGGTCGGACTTTGTTCGGACATTCCGACAACAAAATCCTAGGATTTTTTCCGACGGATGTTGGCTCAAACTTGTCTTGCATACACACGGTCACACAAAGTTGTCAGAAAATCCGATCGTTCTATACGCGGTGACGTAAAACACGTACGTCGGGACTATAAACGGGGCAGTGGCCAATAGCTTTCATCTCTTTATTTATTCTGAGCATGCGTGGCACTTTGTCCGTCGGATTTGTGTACACACGATCGGAAATTCCGACAACGGATTTTGTTGTCGGAAAATTTTATCTCCTGCTCTCCAACTTTGTGTGTTGGAAAATCCGATGGAAAATGTCCGATGGAGCCCACACACGGTCGGAATTTCCGACAACACGCTCCGATCGGACATTTTCCATCGGAAAATCCCACCGTGTGTACGGGGCATAACTCTAAACTGGTAACCTGTAGAAATTTTTAAACTTCGCCTATGGAGATTTTTAAGGGTAAAAGCTTGTCGCCATTCCACGAGCAGGTGCAGTTTTGAAGCGTGACATGTTGAGTATCAATTTACTCGGAGTAAAATTGGCCTAACTTTTCTGTTTTCTTATTTTTTTTTATTCAAAAAAGTGTATTTTTTTCCAAGTGTTTTTTGTTTTTTTTTTATGTTTATAAGACTGCTGCGCAAATACAGTGTGACATAAAGTATTGCAACGACCGCCATTTTATTCTCTAGGGTGTCTGAATATATATATATATATCTATATAGATATATATCTATATATATCTATATATCTATATATATCTATATATCTATATATAGATATATATAGATATATATTTATATATAGATATATATAGATATATATATATTTGGGGGTTCTAAGTAATTTTCTAGCGAAAAAAAAAAAATGATTTTAACTTGTAAACACCAAGTGTAACAAATAGGCCCGGTCCTAAGTTGTTACAGTGCAAGGCACTGTTTACTTTTTTTATTTTATAAATATGAGGGGTGTTGCAAAAAAAGCTGCACTTTTTCATTATGGTGGGAAGAAGGCACATAGAATTATGTTCTTTCAGCCCTATTGTTGAACTTGCTCAACCAATATAGTGTGAGGAAAGTGAAGGAACCCCATTTTTCTTTTATAACAGAGGCTGCAATGGCTTCACTGAGGTAAATTGTGAGTATAGGAGGCACGGGGATATTTCCCGCCAGGCTCCCCTTCAGTCACACACAGCGAGATGCCCCGCCCACTCCACGCACCTACATTCCCTCGCAGCCAGTCACATCCGCGCTTCCTGAGAGGAGCCTGTAGAAGTGGGCGGGGCGGAGACAAGCAGGAGCTCCGCGCGTTGTCTGTCTGGTTGCCTTTTATCATCCGTCGTCATCAGTCGGGGCATCCGGTAGGCTCGGTGTTATCCACAGAGGACCGTGTGTGACCGACGAGGACAGACTCTTCTACATGGACTCGTTTGGGAGACGTGTGCTAGGTGTGTGAGTGCCTCTAGTTCTAGGTGTAGTAGTGGGTGACATACAGCTGTGACACACCTATGTGGTCCTTATGGCAAGTTATCAGTTACTTTTCTATAGACTGGGCCTCACACATCACTGACAGGCCTGGGACAGCTGTTCTTGTACACTCATCTCCCATAGTGCTCTCTGTCAGCACAGCATATTAAGGCATCGTGCACACATCTCAGGAGAAGCATACGAAAAAAACACAACACCGCATTTTTTTTGCAAAAGCGCGGTGTGTCAAGTGCTGGCGCATTCATTTATTTTATCGGTAAGAATATTCATTTATTCCGGCCTTTAAAAATCATGAACGCTGGGCGCTTTGGTTATTTTTTTTTTAGCAGCAAAATTGATGTGGTGCAGGATTTGCAGCAATTTCTGTGCATTTCCTGCACCCCATGACAATCGCACTCCGTTCATGCATACCGCTGTGGGTGTCAATATGTTTTTTTATCAAATTTTTTTTTTTTTTATGGAAAGTTCTGTAGGTTTTATAAAAAAAATTACAAACACGCAAAAAAAGAAAAACAGAAAAAAAGCAAAATGAAAAGAGAAGTACAGTGAAATGGACAGCAACATCATAATCCTATAAATAAGTTTTATAGGAGAAGTACAGCCAAAGTTTGTTTGCCTGTACTACTCCTGTGAAGTCCGCTGTTGACTGACGTCACAGAGCCGGTCCAAGCTCAGGCAAGATCGTGACACTGGAGTCAGGATCCACCTACATGCCTGGACCGATGTTTTGTCGAATAGTGCCTCCTGTCTCAGGCAAAACCCGCCATTCACACTGAAGCTGCCCTGCAACACACACAAAACACACCCTGCGGGGCATAATCTGACAATTACGTTCTCCCACCGCTGTTTACGTAGTATCAGATAATGCCACAGAGAATCTGCGCATGCGCTATGTTCAGGTCCTGCCAGCTTATCAACATATCAGCTGGAGTGACGTTGCATACTGCGAATGTGCAGACCCATCGGAGGCATTTTTCGATGAGAGGCATTATTCGACAGAACACCGGCACCTGGCTCAGCCTCTCAGCGAGACGCTAAGAGCCTGACCCGGCTGCTCCTGCCCCCTCCACAGCCCAGCGCTCCAGTGAGCTAGAGAGCAGAGAGTGGTGACTGACAGTCACCAGCTTTCTGCTCAGGGAGCTGTGAGAACCGAGCGTTCTGCAATGTTGGAACACTTGGAATGATGCTGCTTCCACCTAGGTACGTTTAAATTTGCAAAAACCCCATACTTATCTTTTAAGTCAAAAATAGGTTGCAAAACACAGTGCAATTGGCTGAATCAGATCGCATGGGCTGTGAATGGGCCAGCTGCTGGGGAAGAAGGAGGGGGCTGAATTTCCGGCTGAGTTTGCCCCTCCCCTCCAAAAGGTGCCAAATGTGGCAGCGGAGGGAGGAGGAGGCAGACAAGCAGAGTTTCCCCTTTTGGGTGGAGCTCCGCTTTAATTCATAGAACGCATTAAGGTAAAAAACCTTCTGCCTTTAGAACCACTTTAAGCAGGCCATACACGGAGTGAATTTCTTTCCTGCAATAGCTCAATTCCCCCATCAACACACTCCGCGTTGACAGGGGAATCCTTCCCACTGAGCCATTGTGTTATCCCAGGGAGGGCGGGGCAAGCTGTCTCCGCCGGGAGAAGACAGTGATTAGGTAGAAAGGAAAAAAAAAAAGGTAAAATGCCCTTAAAAGCTGGGATTTTGACACCCAGTGTACACAAGGCCTAAAGTAGAAGAAAAGCCAAAACGTTTCTTTTTCTTTCATTTTGTATAGCGTAAGGGAGGGTTAGAACCCATCAGGTTTGTCTCCAATTGAGAAGATTTCCCTTCACTTCCTGTCCCATAACCAGAACAGGAAGTGAGAGGTAATCCCTCCAAAGTAAAGCTGGGCATACCCTAGGAGGACTTCATTCAACATTTTTCGTTGTAAAGCTGGCAATAGTTTATGAAAATTGAGCTGGTTCAGTAGTGACTGGGCAAATTTTGATCCATCTATGGCCATTCCCATTAGAGAGAAGTCAGTTTATTGACCTCAAATGGTAAAGCTGGAAAATTTAAATTCAGTCAGCACCTTGCAGCAAATTGGCTGCAGCACTGATCAGTGTGTTGTGACAGAGGAGGAGTCTTCCATCAGCCAGTCTAAGAATGGTGTAAGAGCATTCATTTGTTTATCTAATTAATAGTGGGGTCAAATTGACATTTGTTTTTGATCACAGTGACGAGAAAATTCAGGAATAGCGTGGAAATCTTTCAATGGGGACACTAGTTCAAATGACCTTGGTGACAACCAGGGATTCCCCACTTAGGATGGAATTCCTCTTACATCCTGTTTTGGCTATGAGACAGGAAGTGAAGGGAAATTCCCCCAATGGGACACATGACAGGGGTTATAATCCTACCTTACTCTATCAAGGTCTATTTTATGGTCATAAACTCTTACATATACCTAGTGAAGTGACTGGCCACAAAGATTGAACAGACCCACCTACATAAGTTGTACCTGTTTATCTGCAGCCTTCTCTGCTCCACAGCCTTCTAAAACATATTTCACATTTTACACAGCATCTGTCAGCTCTGAAAAGCAGGGGGTGGGGATCTGAAATCTCATACTGCACAGCTCAGTGAGGAGAGCTCTGAGGCCTGATTGGAGGGAAAAGACACACTCACAGTGTACAGAGAGCATGCACTTGCTGTTTATTACAGCCTGTGTGCTGGAGGTCTCCCCATCACTAATTATCTCTTGTAAAGCCGTCAGAAGTGACTCATGCAGATGTCAGAGGGAATTACACTCAGCGATTTGTATAGAGGCAAGTATACTCTATTGAAGCATGTGCTTTGTTCATATTTCATGTCTAAGGGTTTACAGCCACTTTAACAGAGACACATGCAGGTTTTAAAGTGGAACTCTAGGTACATTTTTTTTGGGGCTCCCTTGTCATATATACAGATATGTGCGCAAGCTCTACATTCCCTCTCAACACTCCAGCACTTTCTTCAGCACACTTCAGCACACAGCATGTGGGCCATCCGTCTGCTTTTAGCGGATCGGACAGGGTCGGATGTCAGCGGACATGTCGCCGCTGACATCCGTTGCTCCATTGACTAACATGGAGCGCCTGTTCAGGTCCGCCGTCAAAACTTGACAGGCGGACCTGAACGGTCCGATCGTGTAAAAGGGGCCTTATGGAGCGAAAAATACAGCAATCTCCAATGTTTTGTAAAGTATAAAAGATGAGATCATGTTGAGTAAATAAATACCAAATTTAGATCATGGCAAATGAGGCGTCCGCCTGAGAAGAAAAAAAAATTTTATTCCTTCAGGTTACCCTTGCACACGGAATCACTTGGATACAAGCACATGCTGAGCAGTCAGATTAAGCTCTGGTGTCCACTCCGTTAAAAGATAAGTTCACCTTTAAAAAAAAAAAAGAATAAATGCACATTTTTTTTCAGGTTAAAAATGTGCATTTACTTTTTTTTTTTTTTTTTTAGGAGCCTGGAAAGCATTGAGAACTACAATCTGACATCCGCAAAGGATGTTGGTACTTGTAGTTGAATAATTCACAAAACTCTGTGAATGAATGATGCAACAGAGGGCTGTGTGCAAATGATGGATGTCATACAGAGGGCTCGGGTTGCCGAACTGATGCAGGAGCAGGAACACGTTCCTGAAGGTGAACTTATCCTTTAAGCCAGCGGTCCCCAACCCTTTTTGCACCAGGGACCGGCTGCGTGGAAGAAAATTATGCCAAGTCCCAGGTAGGGGATGTCGATTTGTTTTTTCGTGGGAAATTTGTCGGGCAATGGCTAGTGTTGGCGCTTTAATCATCATGGCACCATGGTTGATATGGCGTCAGCATGATTGAAGCGCATTGTTTCTATTATTACATTGTAATATAAAATGAAATAGTTCAACTCACCATGATGCAGAATCAGTGGGAGCCCTGAGTGTGTCACTTGCCACCGTCAACTGCTACCAGATGCAGCTTGTCACTTGCCACCAGATGGGGATTGTCACTTGCCACGACACCTGCCACCAGATGCAGCTTGTCACATCACCTTCCTTCAGATGCAGCTTGTCACTTGCCACATTGCCTGACACTTTTGCAGCTTGTCACTTGCCATGTCGCCTGCCACCAGTTGCAGCTTGTCACTTGCCACGTCACCTGCCACCAGTTGCAGCTTGTCACTTGCCACGTCCCCTGCAACCAGTTGCAGCTTGTCACTTGACACGTCACCTCCCACCAGTTGCAGCTTGTCACATCACCTTCCTTCAGATGCAGCTTGTCACTTGCCACATTGCCTGCCACTTTTGCAGCTTGTCACTTGCCACGTCGCCTGCCACCAGTTGCAGCTTGTCACTTGCCACGTCACCTGCTACGAGTTGCAGCTTGTCACTTGCCACGTCCCCTGCAACCAGTTGCAGCTTGTCACTTGCCACGTCACCTCCCACCAGTTGCAGCTTGTCACTTGCCACATCACCTACCACCAAATGCAGTTTGCCACGTCGCCTGCCACCAAATGCGGATTGTCACTATCCTGCCACCAACTGAAGCTTCCCACTGTTGCCTGCCACCAAAAAATATCAGATGCAGCTTGTCACTTTTTAAATATAAAGGCAATTTGGTGGCAGGCAACAGTGGCAGCACAGAAGGAGGCTTCTCTCCCCAGCTTTCCAGTGAGTGAGTGAGGGCGGGCAGTGAGAGATGATATAATCTTTTTGCTGCCCGCGCCTGCACAGTGTGAGGGCGGAACTGTGGTGATGCAGGGCGGGCGGTGAGGGATGATGTCATCTCTCTGCTCCCTCATTCGCCTGCCCAGTGTCTGTGTCATTCCATTCGCCCGCCCGGTGTCTGTGTCGTGCCGCTCCGCTAGCTCGCCCGGTGTCTTTGTCATGCCGCTTCGCTCGCCCACCCGGTGTCTGTGTCATGCCCGCCTGCCTGGTGTCTATGTCATGCCGCCTGCCACACTCGCGGCCCGGCTGGAGAGAAGCCACACCCGCAGCCCGGTGTTTGGGGACCCCTGCTATAACCTTTCGCTGCCAGAGCCATTTGTGCACACATGGTTAAAAAATCATTTTAGACCTGAAGATTACATAAAACCCCCAAAACATATATTTTTTGAAAGCAGACACCCTAGAAAGTAAAATATTTTTATGTCACATGATATTACTCTTCAAAATGTAAGTAAAAAATACACAAAAGTTAATTTTAGGGGGTACAAAAATGCAATAAATTACCCAATTTTTTTGTAAAATATAAAAGCAGAGATTGCACCGACTAAATAGATACCCAACATGTCACACGCATTTGTGTGCATCCATGAAATTGTGACAAACTTCAGTACCCTATATTTTCAATAGGCAACGCTTTAAAAGCCCCCTTTAGGTCATCAGTTTAGTGTTACAAAGGAGGTTTGGTGCTAGCATTATTTCACTCATTCCGGCGTGTACGCCAGTGTTTAAGATGTGTATCGCAATCAACGTTTACATGCATATGCTGGTGCCAGGCCCGCAGATGGGCAAGCGGAGCCCGGGATAAATAGCAGGGGTGCATGTACAAGAGGGGTGGCACTTTATCGGGGTGTGTGGAACTATTCAGGTGGCAGCGCAGCCACCTGATGCTTCCATTTGACAAGTAAACCCAGCTGCTTGCCTGCAGCAGGGCTAAATGTTAAAAAAAAAGACTACCTGCCCTGAACTGCATGTCCCAGGCGTCAGAAGATATGAATTGTGCATCCCTGCATCCTCTTTTCACCCATAGTATTGAAGTGGTTAAAAACCTGCTTGCTAGATCTTTGCTGAAGTTTGCAACAAAACTCATCTTCCATGAATCATAAAGCATGTAAAATGTGACAGAAAAGTATTAAAGTGATTGTAAATGTAGAATAAAAAAAAACAAACAGGTTTACACTTGGAAATGCACAGAGCAGCCCAAAACCTCCTCTTCTTGGGTCCCTCGCCAGCTCTCCTCCCCTGTGCTGAATGCACCCATAGAAAGTTTCTTTCTATGGGGGCACTTGTGTGTGCTCGCTCTCGAGTCTTGCTAAGTGCATCTATTGACACAGACAGCAGGACTTGGCCCTGACCCCCGCTAGGTAAGTGATCCAAAAAAAAAAGAAGAAAAAAAAAGGCGACTGCGAAAGGCAAGGGTCCATTCTAAAAAAGAAGTTCCTTGAGAAGGGATACAAAGAAGATCTCATAGAACAAGCTTTCTCAAAATACTGGACATAGTATGATGCAAATCCCTCAGTCACTATGGCGATGGAGGTCAACAAATCCGGGAGAAACAGAGTACCGACAAAGATCGCTCTAATTCTATTAGATTCAGTACACAATACAATACAAAAGCATTTGACATCCAGAGAGCTATTCATAGGAATTGGAACATCCTCAAACAAGATCCCATTCTCAATCCAATCTTACCATCTAGACCTGAAGTCGTGTTTTGGAAATCAAAAGACCTTAGAAGTCTGATAGCACCAAGCAGAGTACGAAAACCTCTGAATCAAACAAAGACCACCACCGGTCCCTGGACATCTATCTTTGACCAAAAAGGAAACTTTAAATGTAGAGTTAAAAAATGGAGCCTTTGCTTTCATGTCACATCGCAAAAAGGAAGTCATAGGGTTTCACGGCTGTATCCACAAAATCGGCCAGTTCATCAATTGTGGCACTTCCTACTTGGTCTATGGTATAGTTTGTCCATGTGGCTTACTTTATGTTGGGCGCACAATACATCCACTGAGGACAAGATTCAGTGAGCACAAATGCAGTATTATCAATAGCAATATGTATGATCAGTCTATGAAAAATAAGAAGAGTCACAACTATTCAGTGCCTAGGCATTTCAAAGAATGCCATAATGGAAACCCAATAAGCCTTAAAGTGTTCGGTATTGAAGCCATCAAAAAAGATGACGATATGGGGAGGAGATTTCAGAGACTCTGTAGAGAAGAATCCTGCTGGAATGAATGAAGATCTCGAAGTCCACGGAGCGATCTAGATGCATGACTAGCACCAGCAAGTATATAGACTATTCTCACATCAAGCATTCCTGCCCCGTTCACGCTAATTTTCCATTATGACCATACTCAGTTTTCTATCCTATTATATTCATGTTTTTCGAACCAGATTTATTTTTTTCATCTACTAGTATCCTAGTGCCATCCATCTCCCTTTATATCCATTATGAGCTTCCGAAGCCATCTGCACCAGCAGTTGGTTCTATTCCCTCCATCCCTTCCTTTCTCAGTCCAGATACTAGTATACTTACACAATCATATCTGTATTTATATCATCACTAAACCAATATATTTTACAGTACTAGATACTTCAGTAACCATTATCTGCACCTTTTTGTTAATATATTTCTTTCATTTTCCACAACCAACTTGAGGCACTCAAATCTCTCCTACAATCTGCCTCTTGTATATTGCAATTGCACTCTGCAGCCCTATACTACTATACCATTTTTTACATTTTTATTTGTATATATATAAATCCCTTTGAGTATGCATCTCGGATAGATATGGCTCTCACAGCTCCACCCACATTTGGGAAAGTTTATGTTTTCACACACCAATTATGTGCCTGCCGTCTGGAGCCGTTGATGTATGCTGTCTTTACAGCATACATTGATCTGGCTCGTTACAAGACTGTTGCTTTGTTAGATCAGCCTTCTCCGGAAAAGGCAGTCTCTCAGACGTGTGACCGCTCTCTGGAACGCACGACCACGCCCACTCACTTGATGGCGTGCGTTCCAGTGAAAGACCCGCCCACCTTTCAGGTCTGCCACGAGTACTCACAAGCCTGCCCACGGACCCGCCCTCTGCCAGCTTTTAAAACAAGCTTGCACGTCCTCTACATCACAGTACCCATGTCTCATGTGGACGGAGACAGCCATAGACCTTTGTAGGTACATGACAGGATACTGGTGGGAGAATCGTCTACCATCCATCCTCACAGAACTTACGGCAGTTTTAGCCCCCAAGGACGAACACAGGCTGCAGCTCCCCTACACAGTTTTGGAGACAGGTCAGTCATCCTGGTATCCCTCACATTTTGGCACTCCACATCCCTATACTATCTAATGTGGTTACATTTGACATCCAATAAGCTCTTTGGGAGCTCGCTCTCAGGTCTATCCCTCCTGTTCCATCTTTTTTCCTTTGTGTACTTTGTGTGCACTCGTCTGCATGCATGGTTCATATGCTTTATTGCACACATTCACAATGCTCTATCCCTGCCATCAGTTAACATATACTGATGATTTTCACTCCGCAGAAGAGATGTATACTCTGCGAAGGTACATGTACACATACGCATGTTATATATATATATATATATATATATATATATATATATATATATATATATATATATATATATATATATATGTATGTGTGTGTATATGCCTGCACCCATTTTTGCTCTTGTGCAGCTGTTCATGTGCTGGCACAGATGCATGCATACGCATGCGCATGCCCATTATGCATGAATACAACATGACATCCAATGCGGTGGGATATTTTTGTGCATTGTATGATGTATGTTTTTATATATATGTGTATATGTTCTCTATGTGTTTCATGTGCATCTTTCTCATGAATCTATACATCTATTTGTACAGGTGTGTGTGTGTGTGTAAGCATGATCAATTTCTTTCATATGTTTCTTATACAAAACACCCTAAACAATACTATTAGTAGTAAGCCACCAACCTGACAAGGCTTTTTTATACATTTATGTTTTTATGTTTGTATGCTTTTGTGTTCTATCGTTTTAATACATTATTATCTTTATTATTATTATTATCATTTCAAAATCCAAATATGTGCGATTTTATTTATCATATAATTTTGAATCCGTACTTCAACTATACATCTCCAGTCTGTACTGTGTAGCATACATTTTCTTTGTGCTCCGTACTATACATATATGATTTTTATTTCAGTTAGAGTGCTTTGATGTGGCCTGGTATGGAGCTAAGGAGAATTAATTATTCATCACATGATATATCTCCCAACTAGCCACTCCTCTCCATGTGTATATGTGTTGGTCTACCTGTTTACACAGACTGTGTTCCTGTTCTCAAGGCTCTGATGAAGAAGTTATCCTCGAAACGCGTCGGCCTATTTTTATGTACTTGCCTTGGCATGGGCATGTCCCACTTTAACCTTTTAAGTGCATATTTTGTAACCTAATTTTTTACGAAACGTAGTATATATTTCTTAAATGTATGTATTCCATTGTACATGAATAAACTGTATGATTTTGATCTAAGCGCTTGATCACGCGTCTTCCATCCACCCTTCCCAAACAGCTTTCTCCAGACCACCCCTGGTCAGTTTAGGTAGCGGGACACGCATGACCATTTTCTCCAGTTTTGCGATTTTTAACAATGCTACCAATTTACACCAACAACGCCTTCTCGAGCGCAGGAGTAATTCTTTTCTGTCTACATTTCGCACAGGTATGTGATCCAGTGCAGGAGAGCCGCTCTGCTGCAGTATATGTAAATCAGGGGTCAACAACCTATGGCCCGCGGGCCACACCCAGCCCGCCGCCACTAAATGTCCAGCCCGTCAGTGCACGTGATGAATTCACGTGCACCCGGCCCATGGACATTTTATCCCTTCACGCCTACCTGTAACGGGGTGATGCATGCAGCGTTTTTTAGATCCGGCGGTTGGCTTTCTTGGGATAACAACCGATGCGGCTAATCCCCCCGCCGCCTTCTATGGCTTGCCTGGGCTCTCCTGTCCCACTGAGCGACGAGCCAACACGTCTGCCGGCTGGTCGGTGACCCGAACGAAGCCGGAATTGGCTTTGCCTGGGTCTCGAAACTAGTAACCTGGAAGCGATGTCATGACCACTTAAAGGCGCCAAATTTAAATAAATGACAGTATTAAAAAGAGCCAAACTTGGTGTTTTGAATGCTTTTAAGTGCAAAGGTGGGATTTGGGGCTTTATAGACTCCAGATCCCTCCATAAAGAGTACCTGTCACTGCCTATTACTGTCACAAGGGATCTTTACATTCCTTCTGACAGCAAAAAAAGTGATCAGAATTTTTTTTTCAAAGGGTCAGTGTAAAATTTAAATAAATAAATAAGAAAAAAGTAAAGCACCCCATCCCTCTGTGCTTACACAGCTGGGGGGGGGGGGGGGCTGTGTGATGCACAGGGAGGGGGGGGCTGTGTAATGTAAAGGGGTATGGGTGCTGTGTAATGTAAAGGGGTCCAGAGGTGCGGGGCTGTGTAATGTAAAGGGGTCCAAAGGTGTGGGGGCTGTGTAATGTAAAGGGGTCTAGAGGTGCAGGGGGATGTGTAATGTAAAGGGGGCCAGAGGTGCGGGGGCTGTGCAATGTAAAGGGAGGCCAGAGGTGCGAGGGCTGTGTAATGTTCATTTACAGTGCCTTGCAAAAGTATTCACCCCCCTTGGCATTTTTCGTGTTTTGTTGCCTCACAACCTAGAGTGAACATGGATTGTTTGGGGATTTGCATCATTTAATTCACAGAACATGCCCACAACTTTGAAGATTTTTTTTTATTGTGAAGCAAACAACAAATAGGACAAAATAACAGAAAAAGTCAATGTATATAACTATTCACCCCCCTAAAGTCAATACTTTGTAGAGCCACCTTTTGCGGCTATCACAACAAGTCATTTTGGATAAGTCTCTATGAGCTTGCCACATCTTATCACTGTGATTTTTGCCCATTCCTCCTTGCAAAACTGTTCCAGCTCCTTCAAGTTGGATGGTTTGCGCTTGTGAACAGCAGTCTTTAAGTCTGACCACAGATTTTCGATTGGATTGAGGTCTGGACTTTGACTAGGCCATTCCAACACATTTACATGTTTCCCCTTAAACCACTCAAGTGTTGTTTTAGCAGTGTGTTTGGGGTCATTGTCCTGCTGGAAGGCGAACCTCCGTCTTAGCCTCAAATCACACACAGGGAGGTTTTGCTCAAGAATATCCCTGTATTTAGCACCATCCATTTTTCCCTCAACTCTGACCAGTTTCCCAGTCCAGACTGCTGAAAAACATCCCCACAGCATGATGCTGCCCCCTCCATGTTTCACTGTGGGTATGGTGTTCTTTAGGTGATGTGATGTGTTGGGTTTGCGCCAGATAAAGCATTTTCTTTGATGGCCAAAAAGTTCAGTTTTAGTCTCATCAGACCAGAATACCTCCATAGATTTTGGGAGTCTCCCACATGCCTTTTCGCAAACTCAAAACGTGCCATTTTGTTTTTTGCTGAAAGTAATGGCTTTCTTCTGGCCACTCTGCCATAAAGCCCAACTCTATGGAGCATACGGCTTATTGTCATCCTATGTACAGATACTCCAGTCTGTGCTGTGGAACTCTGCAGCTCCTCCAGGGTTACCTTAGGTCTCTGTGCTGCCTCTCTGATTAATGCCCTTCTTGCCCGGTCCATGAGTTTTGGTGTGCGGCCGTCTCTTGGCAGGTTTGCTGTTGTGCCATGTTCTTTCCATTTGGTTATGATAGATTTGATGGTGCTCCTAGGGATCAGCAAAGATTGGATATTTTTTTAAAACCTAACCCTGACTTGTACTTCTCAACAACATTGTCCCTTACTTGTTTGAAGAGTTCCTCGGTCTTCATGGAAGTGTTTGGTTAGTGGTGCCTCTTGCTTAGGTGTTGCAGCCTCTGGGGCCTTTCAGAAAGGTGTGTATATGTAATGACAGATCATGTGACACTTAGATTGCACACAGGTGGACATCATTTCACTAATTATGTGACTTCTGAAGGTAATTGGTTGCACCAGAGCTTTTTTTGGGCTTCATAACAAAGGGGGTGAATACATACGCACATGCCAATTATCAGTTTTTTATTTCTGAAAAATAGTTTTATGTATATATTTTTCTAATTTTACTTCATCAACTTAGACTATTGTATTCTGATCCATCACATATAACTCAGAACTCAAAAAACATTGAACTAAAGGCTGTAATGTAACAAAATAGGTAAAAAGCCAAGGGGGTGAATATTTTTGCAAGGCACTGTATTAGCAAGCGAATGCGGCCCTCTGTGCATTCACATATATTGAAACCGGCCCTTAAGTGGAAAAAGATTGCTGACCCCTGATGTAAGTTATACTGTTGGCAATATATTAAGTAACTTGTGTGAATGAGACCTTGTTTGATCGAAGCATCTTTTCAAATGAACTGGATATTTTCTGCATTTTTTCCACAATGTTATTAACTGCTTGCTGACCAGCCGCCGTCGTTTTACGGCGGCAGGTCAGCTCTCCTGCGGAAATCACCATAGCTGTACGGCGGCTCGCAGATGTGCAGCACCATGGTAACTGAAGGTGAAATAGAGGCTAAGATGGCAGCTTTCTTGGCTGTAAAGGATAGGAGGGTTTAGTTCCGCTTTAAATATTTGAAATAAAAGTTTTAGACTTTCAAGGGCCTGGTATGCTCTTGGAGGGGAACCCATGCCGGTTTTTTATTTAAAATTCGGCGCGGAGTTCCCCCTCAAGATCATCTGAGCATAAGTCGCATGCCGAAGTCGGATCATGCGAGATGGCGATCCGACTTCAATGATAGTCAATGGGCTGAAGTAGGATCAAAGTTGGACCAAAGTAGTACAGGGAGCATTTCTAAAGTTGGAACAACTTGTGTTGGATCAGTTAGGACGGCTCCCATAGGGAAACATTGAATTTCACACGTCATGCGACATGAGCTCCCAATGTCGGAGCATTTGTCGGACCAGTGTGAACCCGGCCTTAGAGTCTGCAAAAGACTTCAGACTGAAGCGGAAGTTCACCTTCCAGCAGGACAACGACCCTAAACATATAGCCAGAGCTACAATGAAATTTTTTATATAAAAGCTTATTCATGTGTTAAAATGGCCCAGTCAAAGTCCAGACCTGAATCCTTGAGAATCTGTGGCAAGACTTGAAAATTGTTGTCCACAGACGCTCTCCATCCCATCTGACAGAGCTTGAGCTATTTTGCAAAGAAGAATGGGCAAAAATTTCACTCTCTAGATGTGCAAAGCTGGTAGAAACATACCCAAAATGACTTGCAGATGTAATTGCAGCAAAAGGTGGGTCTACAAAGTATTGACTCAGGGGGGCTGAATACAAGTACACGCCACACTTTTCGCATATTTATTTGTAAAACATTTTGAAAACCATTTATCATTTTCCTTCCACTTCACAAGTATGTGCCACTTTGTGTTGGTCTATCACATAAAATCCCAAAAAGATACATTTTTAAGTTTTTGGTTGTAACATGACAAAATGTGGAAAATTTTAATATATATAAGGTCAAATACTATTTTGAACTTTGATCTACCTTTCTAATTACAATATATATTTATCTCAATTTGCTGAAAGACATAGCACAGAAATTCTTTACAATTGGGTATATTGCTGCCTACAAGAGGCTTGGACACAATACAAATCAAAAAGGTGCCCTTCTCCCTCTAAAGGCTATACCCTTACACCAGCTGAAGAACTCTTAGCTTAGTGTCCTTTGGAGATAGGATGTCTCTTGTCAGCTGTACTGGATTAAGACTTTGCTGACAAAATTCTTCAGACAAGCAGATGTTCACAATTTCATGCTTGATCTTTGATATGCTGGATTGTCTCTTCAGTGTCTTTATGGATAGACCTCAATTCAGTTCAGTACTTCAGTGTGATAGCACTGCATCTGACTACTTCATTGCCACTGGAAATAGTGCTGTGCCTGAAACTGACTGCACTGTGGTGTAATGCCAGAACATCACATTTTTTTAAGTCAGCACAGTGGTTCTCTCCAGGCTTCTAGAACCAGCACAGTCCTTCTTTCACAGGCTAGCCAAAAAACTTGCCAGTTAATACATCTGCTGTGTTCCAGACATTTTTTTTGGTGGCAACATTCTGTTTAACCACTTCTGGATGGCCCACCACACATATACTGCGGCAGGAATGACGTACCTGTACGTTGTTTCATGCATGAGATACTGCGCCGGCTGCACGCTAGGGGAGCGCACGCGTGAAACTGACAGCCACCCGCAGTCGCTCCAAAGAGAGGTAGAACGGGAATCTGCCTATGTAAACAAGGCAGATCCCCATTTTGACGGGACAACACTGAGATCGCCCGTTCCAATAATCAGGAACAGCGATCTCTGTGTTGTCCCAGTGAGCCCATCCCCCACACAGTTAGAACACAGTTAGAACACACAATGAGGGAACACAGTTAACCGTTTGATCGCCTCTAGTGTTAACCCCTTCCCTGTCAGTGTCATTTATACATTGATCAGTGCATTTATTTTAGCACTTAGGGTCAGATTTGTCCGCCGCAATGTCGCAGTCCCGCTAAAAATCACAGATCACCGCCATTACCAGTAAAAACAATAATAAAAAAATGAAAAGTCCCTAAATCTATCCCCTATTTTGTAGATGCTATAACTTTTACGCAAACCAATCAATATACGCTTGTTGGGATTTTGTTTACCAAAACTATGTGGAAGAATACATAATAGCATAAATTTATGAAGAGATTTGTTTTTTTTTTTTTTTTTGGCCATGTATTATAGCAGAAAGTAAAAAATATTGTTTTTTTTCAAAATGGTGTTTTTTTTTTGTTTATAGCGCAAAAAATAAAAACCGAGGTGATCAAATACCACCAAAATAAAGGTCTATTTGTGGGAAAAAAAGGACATCAATTTTGTTTGGGTACAGCGCCGCACGACCGTGCAATTGTCACTTAAAGCGACGCAGTCCCGTATCACAAAAAATGGCCTGGTCATTAAGGGGTAAATCCTTCTGGGCTGAAGTGGTTAATTCTCCCTGTGAAATTAAATAAAGTCCCTGTGTTTTACTGGTGTCTCTAGTTGTTATTTGCCATGTATTCTGCTGCCATTTTGTTTAAGAACTTACGCGCCTACTTGAGTTGAGGCCCCATCTTGCTGATCTCTTTCTGTGTCCACCATAGTGCATCGTAGGAAGTTGGGTGGACTTGGTTGGGCACGTAGTTCAGTATTTCTTGGGCTTTCCTTCTGCTCTCTGCTGCATGAACTGTTCCTGTACAACTGAAACAAGTCTCTTTAGCAAGGAACACAGCAGTATTGCCGCCATTTGCTTGACTTTCTAACCCCTCAATACCCAACCTGCGGCCATTTGGTATATGATGTGCAGTCCTCGGACCTCAGCAGACTGTAGTGGGAACATTGATTAGGGTAATAGTATTCATCTCTACTAGTCTCATATAAAATGTTCCCAGTTTCATATTGTCTTCTGCAGCATATCCCTAGGCAAATATATAGCATGTCCACACTCTGACCCTCATTTCCTCTTCAGGAAAGCATGGAGCATGATTCTGTGGGAGAGTACTTTAATTCTTTAAATAAAACAAGGACTATTGGAGACTTTAGTTTCAAGACATCTGTCAATGGATATTTAAATTAGATGACACATCTGCCCCTTCCTGCAGCAAGGTGGCTGTTAAGTGTTTTGCTAAGGTGGCTGTCAAGTGTTTTGCTAAGGTTGTCTCTCATTTTCTGTAAAAGTAATGGAAGCAGCTTGACCAATCCTTTTCCATTACAAGGCTTTTTTTCCCCCCATTCTTTATCATTTTTTGGGGGATCTTGTTAAAAATAGGCTATACTTCCTGTGTTAGATACGCATATGTCTTGCCTCAACATGATGACAGTCATTCAAATCAAAGGTGTTCTTCCTTCAAAGACTTGGCAGATAAAGAGCAAGAGTGTCTTTCAAGGCTTCAATACTACTTCGTGGCAGGTTTGCTGGTGCAGCTGTTTTGGCCCTTGTAGCACAGACATTGATGGATTGGTCTAGGCTCCTTCGTCAGGTACTAATTGTGGAAAACTCACCACAACACCTTATCGGCATGACAGACCAGGTGGTGCTATTGCTCAAGTACTTTTGTGACATAGCACAGAATTACAGTACATTCCCCTGGTTGCTTGTATGAGCACAATATCTTTGTCCACAGGGTTCTCTGGCTCAAGTCTTGATGTGTCAACAATGCCTTCAGAAATGTTTCTTATTGTGCCCCCTTTGCTGGGGACACATTTTTGGTACTTTCTTAGATGAGATCCTTACAGAGGACCTATTATTGCTGCTTTACCAACAACATTGGCTGTGGATATCATTTCTGTCACTACCAGTGAAGGAAGTATATATTATTGCTGACATCAATGAAGGAGGGGTTAATTGCTACTGCACTCACTAAAATCACTGAAGGAGGAGGTGTTATTTTTGATAAAGTCAGAATAGACGAAACATGTAGGGGCAGAGCCTAATGTTCAGAATGAGTAGGAACTGTGTTCTGTCAGTTTTGCTGTTTTTGTGAGAGGGTGTTCTGCCAAAACAGCCAACTCACCAAAATCTCCAACCACGTCACTTCCGGTGACTCTCCAGGAGCAATAATTGGAAATTTCGATGAGTTACCTGTTTTTACAGAACACATAACCAACAACATGGCCGCCTCCAAGGCGGCGACAACTTTTTTCCTCCTTATCTAGTGTTCTGTGAAAACAGCTAACTTGTCCTGTACCGTAGCGTATATGCTGCTGGTGTTCTGTGAAAACAGCCAACTCGTCGAAATCTCCAATGACAGCGCTGCTGGAGAGTCACCGGAAGTGACGTGGTTGGAGATTTTAACGGGTTGATTATTTCGGCAGAAGACCGGGAAGGATTGGAGTGGCTGGCAGCTTCTTTTTAGCTTTGCCGACACATCTATCTCTCCACCCCTCAACTTACTCCATCAGTCTCCTCACGCAGCACTAACTTACTAACAGACATATCTGTATGGATGTCACAACATTTCCTTAAACTCAACTTGTCCAAAACCGAGCTTATATTTCCTCCACCACGTGCCTCTTACCTTGACTTCTCTGTCAAGAACAATGGCACAACCATCCACCCATTCCCACGTGTCAGCGTGCTAGGTGTTATCCTGGACTCTGAACTCTCCTTTCGGCCCCACATCCAATCACTTTCCAAAGCTTGCCGCCTCAACCTCCGCAACATCTCCAAACTACGTCCCTTTCTAACCAAGGAAACCACAAAGCTTGTGATTCACTCCCTGTTTATCTCTTGCCTTGACTACTGCAACTCCCTCCTCATTGGCTTACCTTTAAATAGACTATCCCCCCTTCAGTCCATCATGAATGCTGCTGCCAGACTGATCCACCTCACAAACCGCACAGTGTCTGCTACCCCTCTCTGCCAATCCCTCTATTGGCTGCCACTTGCCCAACGAATTAAATTCAAAATACTAACAATAAGTTACAAAGCCATCCACAACTCTGCCCCCAGCTACATCACTAGCCTAGTCTCAAAATACCAACCTAATCACCCTCTTCCTCCCAAGACCTCTTGCTCTCTAGCTGCCTCATCACCTCCTCCCATATCCGCCTCCAGGATTTCTCCCGAGCCTCGGCCATCCTCTGGAATTCGCTACCCCAATATGTCAGACTGTCTCCAAATTTATCCACTTTTAGGCGATCCCTGAAAACGTTCCTCTTCTGAGAAGCCTATCCTGCCGCCATCTAACAACTGCACAGTTTTCTCCATTAGCTCATCCCCAGCTATTACCCTTTTGTATAACTTGGCCCTCCCTCCTAGATTTACCCTTTTATATAACTTGACCCTCCCTCCTAGCTTTATAAAATCAAAGAAAATAGGGTAAATGGCACTCCCTAGTTGGGGGGGGGGGGTAAAAAAAATCTATTTAAACACCATCAGTGCTTACATAAGAAAAAAGCAAAAAGCACAAAAAGTGGTAAAAAATAATAAAAAAAGTGATAATCTACTAATGATAGTCCCCTATATTACATGACTATATCCAATGAGAACAATAAGTGCTATATACGTATTACTATTATAAGTGGCTAATCACATCCATTAACAGTGCTATACGTACCCATTAGGTGGTTATAAAAAATTATATATCGAAAATAGTAAAAATCAGTGATATATCAATTCATGAATATTAATTGCCATGAGTTGAAATTTGCACTAATCATATGTCAAAATATGTGCATCATACCAAGTCCAACAAAAAATATATATCAGAATATGTGCATTATGACAAGTCCAACTATAAAGTATCCCAAAAAAAAGGGAAAAAAATCGTCCGAATAATAGTGAAAAAGGAAAAAAACTGGAAAATGTAGTGAAGCTCCAAAATGTCAAAAATATTCAAACAATCTGGTGACTCTTGTGCTCAAGCCGAACAGGTGACTCTAGTGCTCCCCTTATGGGTCCCCACTCACCAGCTCCTCATACCCATACAGGGGTGGTAGGCATAATGGATTAATGTGGATGGTCTCTCTTGGTAGTTCTGTCACTGGCCCGTGCTTCCACCCACTACACCAACACAAGGTGTCTGAGATGATCATCCGCTCAGCGCAACCTCCGCCACCATATCCAAAAAGTATTAAGTCCTCATTGACAATACACATTATCTGTACATCTTTTTTGTATATCCTCTTCTTTTCTAACCTCTCCACTTTTTGGAGTTTGGTCAGTATGACATAATTATATTATATGTTTGATATCTATTAAGGATATTTATTTGGATATACACACACACATTTTTGAGCTTCACCTTTTTTTTCCACTTTTTTTCTTTTTTCATCACTCATGCTATGCATAATTTTTTGTCGATATTATTCCACATCAAAGAATTTTTTACACTTCCTTTTTGCATTTTTTGCATCTTTTTCACATTTAACTTTTTTTTATTTATTATTTTTATTCACTTATATTATTCAAAGGAATTTTTTAGGCCCTACTTTTTCACAGTTTTAAGTTCCCACTTCCATTTCAGTCACAGCTTTTTTGAGTTTGTAGATTGATTGCCACTAATCAACTTCCTGGACACATGTTCAATGAATATTGGTATATATAGGGGATTCATTCATGTGATATTTAGCTATGATTAAGCACTGACTACAGTGTGAAACGTGTCAGCTTTCCTGCTTTGTGATGCTGTGGCATGTATTTTTATGATCATATTTAAAGATCGAAGATTACTTTTGAGTGCGGCTGTCCAGGATTTCTTGTTTACCTCTCAATTACCAGCATTGCCTGAACCTGTTACTTCCAGCATGGAGAAAATGTTTGTTCCTCACAGACCTCTTTCAGAGCGGTGATATTTTTCTCTATCCAATCAACTTTGCTGCATTTGTCTGAATCTGGGCTGACAGTATATCTCAGTATATCTCTGCAGAATTCGTCCGGTTGCTTCTGTCTTTTGTCACATCATCAATGAACACCAATGACCCAGTGCCACTGGAAGCCATGCACACCCATGCCATCACACTGCCTCCACCATGTTTTACAGATGACATTGTGTGTTTTGGATCATGAGCTGTTTCAAGCCTTCTCCACACTTTTCTTCCTGTCATTCTGGTACAGATTAATCTTAGTTTTATCCGTCCAAAGAATGCTTTTCCAGAACTGGTCTGTTTTTTTTAGATGTTTTTTGGCAAAGTCTAATCTGGCTTTTCTACCTTTCAGGCTTAATGGTTTGCACCTTGTGGTGAACCCTCTATATTTTCTCCAGACCTTTTACCTGCTTAATTGATGAAGAAATAACGAAAGACTAGCCCACACCTGACCATAAAACAGCTTATGATTCAATTGTTCAATTACTTTGGTCCCTTGAAAAAGGGGGATGGCTATTCTTAAGAGCTGTAATTCCTAAACCCTTCCTCCGATTTGGATGTACATAGCCTCAAATAAAACCTGAGAGTGTGCACTTTCTGGCCATCTCCATTATATAACTATGGCTTGAATATGTTTTGGTAAATACCCAAAAAAATGTAAATTGTGCCTGTGTCCAAATATTTATGGACCCTAACTGTGTGTATGTATGTATGTATGTATGTATATGTGTGTATATATATATATGTGTATATATATATATATATATATATATATATATATATATATATATACACATATACAGTTGTGCTCATAATTAGGGCTGGGGAAAAATCGATTTAAATCTTGAATCGAGTTGAGAAGTCAAATCGATTCAAAATTTAAGCAAATAGATTTTTTTTCTCACCGCGCTGGTCCTGAAGAGCTGCAGGCAGGAGTTTTTCGGCGAGGCCGTGGCTTCGGCCTAGTCTGTGGCTTCGGCCTTCCGACTCCTCCGGCCTCTTCTCCCGCTCTCCAGTTCTTCTGCCAGGCTCCTCCACTATCTTCTGCCTCTCTTTTGCTAGCGTTGGTCCGGTCTTCTCCGTCGTCTTCTTCCCTCTTCTTCCGATGTTGACACGACGCTCTCTGCCACTGTAATGCCCGTGCGCGGTGTGCAACGACTTATATAGGCATGGGGCATGGTCACGGTGACCCCGCCCCTTATGACATCACATTCCCATCATGCCCCGGGACTGTGACGTCATAAGGGGCGGGGTCACCGGGTGACATCACCTATATAAGTCATTGCGCACATGGCATTACAGCGGGAGAGAGCGTCGTGTCAACATCGGAAGAAGAGAAGAGGGAAGAAGACGACAGAGAAGACCGGGCCAACGCTAGCAAAAGAACAGACTGTGACGGGAGGGCCCGTGGAACTCAGAATCCCTTGGAAAGTAGGGGATGTCCTTGTTTCAGCTCCCCATATACATCTTATCTCTAAGTCACCCAGTGCTGTCCTGGCACACAGTGAGTGAGAAAATACTTGGACTACTTAAAATGGGACAGTAATATTTGTCCGCAATATCTCCCAGGATGTATGTAGAGACTATTATTGGTTTGGTTGATTCTGAACTCAACCTGTTAATTGAGTGAGCTGATCACATTAGCCTCCAGGACTGGCTAGGAAACTAACTGTTTATGACTAAGCTGAGGAGGCGGGGGAGATTGTTGTTTGTATTGTTAATTGTAATTAGCTCCGGCTATTGTGTTTATACTACTGTGTGAAGCTCGGTGCCCACAAGTCTGTCATCTGGTCTGGGTAAATTTTTTAGTAAATTAGCTCATGTTAATTAGGTTAGCTTTGAGTCAGCCTGCTGTATAAATGTGTGTGAGATCTCAAATAAAGAGTTAGTCCTGATGTACTCCAAGACTGGTGTTGTCTAGTTCTTGGGGGTTCCTATAGCCAGATCCATTGGACTCGTGTTCCAGAACTTAGGAAGCGGTATATTGACCTAAGCACTCAAGCGGAGTGTGGGACGTTCCGTGACACAGACGATAGAGGAGAAGCCCAGCAGAAGAACCGGAGAACGGGAGAAGAACCGGAGACTGGGAGAAGAGGCCGGAGGAATCGGAGGAGACCCCCGGAGCCTGTCTATTGTGTTTTTATTGACACTTTTTTTCCCCCAGGTGAATGGGTAGGGGTACGATGTACCCCATACTCATTCACATAGGGTGGGGGGCCAGGATCTGGGGGCCCCCTTATTAAAGGGGGCTCCCGGATTCCGATAAGCCCACCGCCCGCAGACTCTGACAACCCCGTTGAGGCCCTTGTCCTCATCAACATGGGGACAAGGTGCTTTGGGGTGGGGAGGCCGCAGGGCGCCCCCCTTCCCCAAAGCACCCACCACCCCATGTTGAGGACATTCGGCCTGGTACAGTTCAGGAGGGGGGGGAGGCACTCACTCGTCCCCACCCCCTTTCCTGACCGACCGGGCTGCGTGCTCGGATAAGGATCTGGTATGGATTTTGGGGGGACCCCCGCATCGTTTTTTTTCGGCGTAGGGGGTTCCCCTTAATTCATACCAGACCTAAGGGCCTGGTATGCTCCTGCAGGGGAACCCATGCTGGTTTTTTATTTAAAATTTGGCGTGGAGTTCCCCCTCATGATTCATACCAAACACATGTCAGCAATGCTTGTCGCTCATTGGGAAACACATTTTTCCTTTCCTGATGAGCGAGCCAGCTAACCGGCGAGATTGACATAATATCCCGGTCACCTACTGTACATAACGTGTTTTTTGCGCGTCTAGCGACATTTATGAGCGCTTGCGTTTAGAAGCATTTTTTAAAGCTAACCTCAGGTGACCCCTCTAAATGCCCACAATGCATGAAAAAAAAGTAATTTATTAACTATTTTAGCCATTTTGGGAGAGAAGAGAGAGCAGCAGCAGAGAGAGCAGTGTGCTTTAACTATGGATCCCATCTCTCCCTTTTTCTCTCTCTCTCTCTCTAAAAAAATGTCAGTAAACTCAACTGCTTCTAAACTACTACTAACGACTGAGTGTACATGTACACATAATATAACATTGAAGAGAGTTCAGGGGCTGCTGAAAAAAAAACGCCCATCTGCTCCTATACAGTTAGGAGCTGGAGTGTACATGAGGCCCTAAAGTGTTACTAAACCCAGTAATATGAAAATAGTTAATCTGCCCCCCCACAGTGCCCACAGCTTATAAATCTTCTTTTTACATTAAAATATTGCCACTATATACCTTTGTAGCAAGGTCCCAGGCCTCCAGATGCCTAATGGTGAGCCAGGGAGAGCTGGCATCCTTCTATGTAGAATGAGTTACGAGGCATGGTGGGTGTAATGCAAGGTAGATTCATGGGCGCCAGACACTTCTTGAATCCAAAGAGATTTATTGTCTCTTAAACAGAACTGTCGAAGAGGGTTTAGGGCCAGGACACCCTTCCGTAGTTGCAGTGTTAATTGGCAGACTCCGAGACTTCTATAGGTAGACAGCCATGCAGGGAAAGGCACCCAAACGGACACCACATTTGTATGTGTAGACACGCTGTCTCCAATGGCAACCATCTTGAACAGTTTCTAACAAAGGTTGCAATGAACTCTTTCACTTCCTCTACAATCTCCTATTGTAGATCTTCACTCAACCGAGCTCCCAGTCTCTCTTAGTAGACTTGCTGATCCACTGCCACTGGATCTCCTGAGCTCTTCCAACCTTCTTCCTCAAGCGTCACCCCCGCTGGGGCCCTAGCTTGGCATCCAAGATAATCCTCAAGCGTCACCCCACTGGCCTTCTCGGCCCCTGGCTTGACACACAAGGCTGCTCTGCAAGCGTCACCTCTGCTGACTGGGTCCCTGGCCTGACTCCTGCTGAAGTTTCCCAATTCTTCCCCATCCCCGGTTGGTGAGATTACTGCTCTGGTACTTGCTTCAGCTACTCACAGTGGTCCCTGATAATAAGGTGGATAGATGCTTAGTGGGGACAGCTTCTCCTCTACCTCTGACCATGACAGGTTCTCCGGCTGGCAGAACCGTCACTTCTGGTTGGACTGCAAGCCGCAGTCCCAACCCTACACTGCTCTCTTGCTTCTGGATAGGCCCTCAGACAGCCTGGCAGCCAGATGTCCCTGGGATAGGCCTCAGGTTCTGGCCTAACAGCCCGGGGCAGCACAACACACGTCCACCCAGACAGCTGTCCAAGTGGCACAGAACCCTGATCATCTGACCTCACCCAAATAAATAGGCTCTCCCAGCAGGCCAAGAGACAAAAATAGATCCCTGTCCATTGGCTGAGATACCCCACCTATTCCTAATCTGTGCCACCAGATACCCGGCCATCTAGTGACAGAAGAGAGAAGTGCAGCAATTCCAGAATTAGGGTGGAATCAGCTGATCCCCTATCAGTTGGCTAAGGCGACTATACCCGGCAAGTAAATTTACTAGCAACCCTGCCTAAACATCAGGGTGCTACACCTTTTTGGCTGATCTGTATACCACGGTCGGTGATAAACTATCCAGTTTCTCCAGCACTGAGAGTTCAGGTAGGAGGAGATTTCCACTGCAGCCTCTATACATGCCCACGTGTGTGATGCCAATATCATGTGACCTGGCTATCTCTGAGAACAAGTAAATGTTCTCTCCATCATAAAAGACACAACTGAGCCATGTGCAGGTCGGTTACCCTTCCTGTGTTAGCTGGCCTTCCCTAGATAGACAGTGCAGGAGGGAAGGATCTTTGCATACAAGATTAAGCAGCCTTTTTACACAATGCAGAGGATTACCCCTTAAGATCCACAGTGAGTATATCAAGCATGGTATGCTGCATATACAGACAGATTTTACTGTTGTGGGTTTAGTAACACTTTAAGGAGAGCTGGGACAGCTCAGGTAGAGCTCATGCCATATATATATATATATATATATATATATATATATGCATGTATATACTGTACAGTTGTTTGTGCCAGGGACAGATCTAATGTCAGTTTCTGTACTAAATGTACTAGCCAGTTCAATATCTGCAAGTTGTTCATAATCTCTTTATCAGCAGTGTTTTCTATTTTATAGGTGACTTTGCAGCAATGAATGAAGAGTGTTCGGATATCTTGAATGGAAGCAGTAAAGTTAGACTTGCAGCACAGAATGAAGCAGCATTATTATCATTAATGGAAAAGACTGGGTACAATATGGTACAAGAAAATGGACAGCGAAAATTTGGTGGTCCTCCTCCAGGTAACATTATTGGACAGTGCATGTTAAAAACTCAACTGATGTACAACAGAAAGAGATGTGTATTACATTTAGAAAATGTTCTACAAGTTTTTACTGTCTACAAGGCACATTGGCCAAGAGGTTCATCTTTTGCACCACTTGCTTCACCCATATACATCAGCTGGTTTATTGTGGCATATTTTAAATCTGATATTGTGTAATCTGTTAGTGAATAAAAACTTGTCAGCTGAGAACAGAACTCAATTCAGTAGAAATTTGAACATAATCCTATACACTATTGTAAAGAAAGAATGCAGGAAGTAAATAGAGTTTTAGTTTCCCCCTTAGTTTTTTTTTATCATTTAAAGTTTTTTATTGAGTACACCAGGCAGGGCAAAACAAGACCAACACTGACAACTTGTACACTGAGGACAGGCTAATACTTAAACCAAAGACAAAGCATCAACATACAATATGCAGATGGCAAGTCGGCTGTCGTCAAAAATAGCGCCAGCTCACCCACATTAAACATAAAGTAATACTATATACAATGTAAAACAATATGCTCGCCCCTAGTCAGGTGTACACAAACAGGTTTTTCAAATAATGAAGAAGACATAACAGTTCGGAAATCAGAAGACAGGAAAGAAGACCTGAACATGGTAAGAACCGGTAAGGTAAGGCAGGTTTAAAAGAGAGAAAGGATGTAAGATCAGTAAGGGGAGAGAGGGGGGGGTAGAAAAAAAAAAAGGGGGGGGTGATGAAGGCGGAGGCAATTGGAAAGAAAAACATGCACTGTCTCTGTAGCTCTACTGAGGGGGACACAAAGGTGTTGTAATCTTGAGAGAATCGGAAATCGTGCTAGTGAAACCAGGTTTTGTTGAATTTTTCCTCCTTACGCTGTAATGCAGCCGTCAATTGTTCCATCAGGTTAATTTCGTTCACCACAGCTATCCACTGACCAACTGACGGGGGATCTGAGCATTTCCATTTTTGCGGAATGCATATTTTAGCGGCGTTTAGAAGGTGGACCAAGAGGGATTTCTTATATCGACGTCTCGACATCGGGGTAAGGTGGAGCAGGCATTGCGCCGGATCATCTGCAAGTGTAATGTGCGTCAGTCTAAGAACTATGCGCCTAATGGCTTCCCAAAAGGGACGAACACGGGAGCATGTCCAGAAAATGTGTAGTAACGAACCGTCAGGATGCTGACAACGCCAGCAGGAGGAGGGAACTGAAGGGTAGATTTTGTGGAGGAGCTTGGGCACTCTATACCAGCGAGTCAGTATCTTAAACCCAACCTCCTGGAACCTGCTCGCAATTGAGGAGCAGTGTGCAAAGTATAAAATTCGTTCTCTCTCTTCCTTTGAGAAGGCCCGACTCAGGTCATTCTCCCATTTCCGTAGATAATGAGGTATAAAGCCGTCCTGGGGGTCGACTAGAAACCCATACATTAAGGACAGTAGATGACGGAGGGGAGTAGGATCCAGATAGAGCCTCTCAAAAGCACACGTGGATTGACTAGTGGATGGCACAAACTGTGAGGAGGTAAGGAAATGTCTAATCTGTGTTGCTCTCCATCTATCTAGAGGTGGCGATAGCATTGCTTATATTTCCTCGATAGTGCACCATCGACCCTCGTGATGAAAGTCTTGAAACCTAAATCTGTTGATCATCAGAAATTCCCTAAACCTCCTCCCCGACAAACTACAGGGGAACTCCTGAGCGCCAATTACAGTAGTCCCAATCAAAGGGTGGGATTTCAGGGGTACTGGCAGGGCAGAAGTCTGCCACATCAAAGTTGGGAGCGGGAGAGATGTCATTGCCTGTTCCACCCCCACCCACTCCTTCTCTGAGGCATGCTTGGCCCAGTCTAGGGCTCTAGTTAAATGAACCGCCTGGTAGTATTTAAACGGGTCTGGGAACCCCAAGCCGCCCTGGTCTTTTGGTAAGGTCAGGATATGATGAGACAATCTTTTTACTTTGTAGCCCCATACAAAATTCAAAAATTCCCCTCTGACAGAACGAAGGAAGTGGTTTGGGACCGTTATTGGCAATGTTTGGAGGAGATATAGTAATTTTGGCAAAACCGCCATCTTTAAAATGCTGTTCCTTCCGAACCAGGAGAAAGTATTCTTGTGCCAGCGCTGGAGATCCAGACGTAGAGAGGCAAGCCAGGGAACATAATTCTCTTGGAAGACTGCTGACACTGAGGGGGTAAGATAAACGCCCAGATATTTCATTTTGTGGCGAGCCCAAGAGAAGGGGAAATTCTGTTGAATAATATTGAGAGTCTCCTTAGGTAAATTAATGTTTAAAGCCTCAGATTTGTGCACATTAATTTTATAATTAGAAAGAGCAGAGTATGTCTTAAGCACCTGCAATAAATTGGGGATGGAAGTGACGGGGCTTGTCACAAAAAATAATAAATCATCGGCGTAAGCCGCAACTTTGTGCTGTGCGTTGCCGGTGCTGACGCCCTTTATGTTTTGATCATTTCTAATGTGAGCCAGCAGGGGTTCTAGAACCAATATGAATATTAAAGGTGACAATGGGCAACCCTGTCTCGTCCCGTTGCTCAAGGGAAAGGGGGCTGAAATTGCTTCATTGGCTCGGACTGCTGCTGAGGGTTGGGAGTAGATTTCCTCTATCCATTGACACATATGGGGCCCTAGGCCAAGGTGCTTCAACCTGCGTTTCATAAAGAGCCAGTTGACCCGGTCGAGGGCTTTCTCCGCGTCAGCTGAAATCAGCAACATTGGAGTTTTCCTGGACCGGGTCAAGTGAATAAGATTCAAGGCCCTAATCGTGTCATCCCTGGCTTCCCTGGTTGGGACAAAACCTACTTGGTCGTAATGGATTAGTTTGGGGACAAAGGAGATCAGGCGGTTAGCTAGTATTTTGGTGAATATCTTGAGGTCCGTATTCAATAAAGATATTGGGCGGTAGTTCGCACAGTCTGTCGCATCTCTACCCTCTTTAGGAATCAGAACTATGTGAGCAAATAAGGAGTCCCTAGGGAGTGGAGTCCCGTCCAGGAGCGCATTGTAGGCCTGCATAAAACGAGGCACCAAATGCGATGCAAACGTCTGGTAATAAAGCAGGGGAAAACCATCGGGTTCCGGTGTTTTGCGTGCTTCCATACCTTGGATGGCTTTGAGCACTTCTTGTTCTGTAATATGGCCTTCCATTTCTTCCCTCTCCTGAGACGTCAACGTGGGGACACCTGAAGTGAACAGGTATTCGTCTATTAACGAGTTGTGAGTCTGCGATGTAGACTCTGTTACCGTAGGGGTCAAATTGTAAAGTTTCTCATAATAGCTGCGAAAGCAGTTGGCTATCTCTTGTGATTTGAAGATTTTTTGGCCCGAAGGGGACGTCAGAGAGGGGATATAGGAACGTGCCGTGGTCTCACGTAATGCACGGGCTAGGGGTCTGCCAGGTTTACCTCCAAATTTATAGAATAGTCTCCGTGAGTACATGAATTTGGTTTTTGCTTTAGCCATCAAGAGAGAATTACGGGAGTCACGTAAGTTTTGTAGATCTACGGCTACGTCTCGGGCTAGAGATAGTTTATGTTGCTTTTCCAGGACCCCAATGCGCTCCAGGAGAGAGTCCACTTCTCGTTGTCTGTCTTTCCCCCCTTAGTTTTAGAGTGACACAGAGATTACATGTTCCAAAAAATAATAGAGAAGGTTCAGTAGTTTAGGGGGGAGAGGTGAAAAATAGTGGTATTGTACTTGAAATAAAAAGCTTACCTTGAAAGAAAAAGAATATGTTTGGATGTTGGACTTCTACAGGATGGCTGCTACATTAGAATGGTTCTAAAACAATGGAGATGGTGAGTGATTTAATAATAACATCTCAGTGTTTTGACCTCTCATCCTCTCAGCTCAAAAGTGTGGGATGCATTGACAGGGAAGCAGGACGTTCAGAGTTAGGTAGGCAAGGAGATTTAGAGACAGGGTTGCATGGGAATGCAGTGTTACGGTTGCTTGGTGATAGGGAAATGCCCTGTCAGGGACCAGAATGCTTTAGATATTGGCTTCCAGCTTGAATACTAAAGCTGTTTACTTGTAAACCTACACAATGGCTTCTCCAACTAAGCATCACCTGGTATGGTGTAGATTCCTGCACTGCATTGCCTGCTAAACCAAGGTAAATGCAGTTAAATTGGCGAGGGTTGTCTTTATTAAACTATTTGTGTGCATTTTACTGCACAATACCCTGGTGAGGGGCAACATATGGCACGCTATGCAGTGCCATTCATTACGACTGGCACCCCAATACACAAATAGAGTAGGTGTCAATGAAGTTTCACTGCATACCAAAAGCATGTTATTTGCATTGTAGTGCGCTGCAAAAAAACCCCTAAAAAACAGGTCTGCTTTTCTTTCATTGCTGTGTGTTGGCAGACCATTTTTTTTTTTAAATTCAATCGTTTTTATTTGTATACATACATTCATTATACATCTCAGTGTACAGTAATCTTACAGTGATATATTATCCATCAAACAAACCATCATTCTTGAATGTATCTAAAAAAAAAGAAGAACCCCATATCAAAAGTGCTCTAGTTATTCCCTACTTTTTCCCTTCCCCCTTACCCTTCATCTCTCTCCTTCCCTCCCCCCTCCTTACATACCCCTAACCCTCTACTCCACTCCCTCTCTCTAACCCCCCCCCACTCCCTCCCCTATCCACCCTCCCCCGTTCACATCATTACAGCACGTTTAACATACCTATTCATACGGGCATTATCTCTATATTACACTATAGTGGATATCCCACTTCCTCCAGCCAAGGTCTCCAAAGTTTTTTAAAATTTTTTAGATTCCTCCTCTTTATATACACTGCCTTTTCCTTCCACATTGTTTCGGTCACTGTTTTAAACCAGTCATCTTTCCGTGGGGGGTTTCTTGCCTGCCACCTTTGAGCAATTAACTTCCTTGCCTGAAAGAGGCATCTCTGAACTATTGTAATTTTGCTGATTCCTATATCCATATCTTCTCCTACTCCCAATATACATAGTTTCGGATCCATTTTAAGTTCTAATGAAAAAACTTTATTTAGAGTTTCTATAATCTCTGACCAGTACCGGAATAGTTTCGGGCACTTCCATAGCATATGCAGCAAGTCTCCTT
The DNA here is from genome assembly GCF_042186555.1 of Aquarana catesbeiana. Lineage (NCBI taxonomy): Eukaryota > Metazoa > Chordata > Amphibia > Anura > Ranidae > Aquarana > Aquarana catesbeiana. The sequence goes on from NC_133324.1 coordinate 745,688,684, forward strand.
CATCTTGACATCTAGGGCAGTTGGCATCCACTCTCCTCCCAAACTCAAACAACCTTTTAGGGGTATAATATGTCCTATGGAGTACCATTAGATGTGAGATCCTCTGGGCTGGGGAAATCGACACCCTCTGTCCCCCCACTAATATCTCCCTCCACTGCCCATCTGACAGTACTCCCAGCTCTCTCTCCCATTTACCTCTACATCTAAGTTTTCCTGGGGCCTCTATGCTGTTTTTACAGATGTGTGGATATATTTCAGCTATAAACCCGCATTGGCCCTCCTGGTCCCCCAGTTTCTGAAGCACTGTGGACTCGTCCCAAACAGGACCCTGATCCCCAAACTGTGACTTAAGGGCGTGCTTAACTTGTATATAATTATATAGTGAACTATCCGGTATACCAAATTCTTGTTTTAATGTAGAAAAGGGTTTAAGTAAGGATTGATTATATAGCTGAGCTAATTTCTCTATTCCTCTTTTTTCCCATTTTTTAATTATTCCTATTTCTTGTAGTTCTTGTAGATTCTTATTATGCCACAAGGGAGTGTGTTTAATCCAACCCCCCGTTCCCAATAGTTCTTTGGCTTTTCTCCACACTTTTTTTATTAATTTAACCGTAGGAATTTTATAAACAAAAGAGTCTGCTTCCAAGGTCTCTATCAATGTCCTATGAGGGGAACCTATGATCATCAATCTCTCGTTGCTATCTTTCCCCAAGTATTATAATTGGGCTGCCAAAAAATAACCACGTGGGTGCGGTACTGCCATCCCACCTTCCCACGTGGATAGTTGTAAGGTCTGTAATCTTATCCTAGGAGATCCCCCTTTCCATATAAGGTCTCTGAATAATGTGTCTATTTTATCGAACCATTTCCTGCTTATCCATATTGGCGAGTTCTGCATTATATACAACAGTTGGGGGAGCCATAGCATTTTAATTAAATTGCACCTCCCCGCCATTGATAGTGGGAGGCCTTTCCATATTTCGATCTTATCTTTGAATTTTTTTAACAACGGGGCTAAGTTATTATCTAAGTAACTCTCTGGGTCCTTAGTTATCTTAATACCTAGATATTTTGTTAGCGTTGTTACTTCTAACTTGTTATTAATTGAGGAGGTGTCTGAGCTATCTGGATCTAATGGCAACAGAACTGATTTTTCCCAATTTATAGATAACCCCGAGATTTTCCCAAACTTTGAGAATATGTCCATTACTTGATTCAGGGATCCCTCTGTGTCTCCCATGAATACGAGGACATCGTCCGCATACAATGCGATCCGCTCCTCTCCATCCTCCCTATGGAACCCCACTATTTTCCTATCTTGTCTTACTGTTGTGGCTAATGGTTCCATAGCTAGGGCAAAAATCATGGGAGACAAAGGGCATCCCTGCCTCGATCCCCTCTCTAATTTAAACCCGGACGAGCAATCATTATTAACTTTTACTTTTGCAATTGGTTCATTGTATAATACTTTCACCCAGTTAATAAATGAGGGACCAAAACCATACTCTTTTAATACCCTCCAGAGATATTCCCATTCTATACTATCGAATGCTTTTACCACGTCCAGCAAAAGCATTGCTCTCGAGCCCCTATTTACCGTGGGTATCTGCAAGTTCAAAAGAACTCTCCTGATGTTCATGCTGGTTGTTCGGTGGGGTATAAATCCCGTCTGGTCTGGGTGAACTATTTTGTGAATCACTTTCTTTACCCTGATAGCTAAGATTTTTGCTAAAATTTTTACATCTGCACAAAGCAGAGATATAGGTCTATATGACCCAGGGTCCAGGGGGTCTTTCTCTTCTTTATGTAGTACTATTATTGTGGCTTCTGTCATTGAAGTGGGTAACCTCCCCTGCTCTTTTGCCCAGTTGAAAACGCCCAGAAGTTCCTGAAAAAGAACCTCCCCATACTGTTTGTATATCTCGACTGGGAGGCCATCTGGACCTGGTGATTTATGATTGGCCATTTCTGATACTGCCATTTTGATCTCTTCTATAGTAATTGGTCTTTCCAGTTCCTCAACATCCATCTCCTCTAATGTTGGTATATCAATGTCTTGAAAAAATGTATCCATTTCCCCCTCATCCCTGGGCCCACTCGACTTGTATAACTTCTTATAGTATTCTTTAAAAGTCTCAGTAATCGTTTCCAATTGAGATGTTGTCTCACCTACCAGAGTCTTAATGGCCGGGACCATGGAGGGGGGGGAGCCGGATCTAACTATATGGGCCAGTATCTTTCCAACTTTTTCCCCTTCCCCGTACATAACTTGTTTCTGGAAGGCCCTTTTATTTTCTACTTTCCTAATTATTATATCTTTATACCTTTGTTGTTTATTTTCCCACTCTCTCTGATTTTCGGGGGAAGGTTCATTTATATACTCTCTTTCAGCTGCCATTAGTTCCCTCTTAAACCTCTCCTCCCAATCCCGGGACGTTTTTTTAATTTTTGACACCTTTTGTATGAGTAGACCCCTTAAATATGCCTTTAGTGTGTCCCACAGCACCCCCCTCGATGTGGTACCCGAGTTAATCTTTATGAATTCTTTCAGTTCTGCTATTACCCCTTCTTGATTTTCTATTACTTCAAGCCAAGCGGGGTTCAACTTCCATGTTCTATAGGTTTTCTTAAGGCCCGAGTTTAACGAAGTGAGTGGTCCGATACCCCTCTAGGATGATAATTTATATTATTTATTACTTGTGATGCTAAACCATTACATAGAACTAGATCTATCCTTGACAATGAAGCACAGGAGCTCGAATAGCACGAAAACTGCTGAACCTTCGGGTTCCGTATTCTCCACATATCAAGCAATCCTGCTTCTTGAAGGAATTGTTTCAACCGGTTTTCCTGCTTTCGTTGCCTCTGTTTCCCCCCAGGGAATCTATCTATTTTGTTATCCAAAACCATATTAAAATCCCCAACAACTATAACTGGCAATTCAGCCTTATCAACTATAAATTCCATAAGATTATACATTATATCCAATTTAAACGGGGGCGGAATATATAAATTAACCAATACACATTCCAGATTATCCATTACGCAATGCAGGAATACATACCGCCCCTCATCGTCTAACCTGCACTGTCTGCAAGTGAACGCTAGCCCACTACCGATCAAGATTGATACTCCCCTAGAATAGGAGGTATATGTGGAGTGAAACTGATGTTTGTATCTCCTCTTCCATAAATTATCTCTAGTATCTTTTGTCAGGTGTGTCTCTTGCAGACAGGCAACTTCGACTCTGAGTGCATCTAAACCCTCATATACAGCTGCTCTTTTAACAGGACAACCCAACCCTCTAACGTTCCATGAACCAATATTCAGGACCATGATTTATTACTTGTGTTTATCAACAGGGGTTCTTAAATTAAGAGGAAAAGGCAGTACTTGAGTAATTGAAGCGGGCCTGGCATCACCAGACAGAAAGAAGATAGAAATAAAAGGGGAGGAAGAGAAGAAAAGGAAAAAAAAAAAGGGGGGGGGGTCACCACCCCATCATCAGGGGCTTTCCCTAACACCTTACATTCCCAATTAGCTAAAGTGCTTGTTTCTACTGGAAAGAGGGGCTTTACCCCATCCCACAACCTTTTTATTTTAGTGACTTCAAGTCTTAAAGACCTATTCATGATACAAACAACGTGCCTATTTGCCATAACTATATATAATTTACTAATATATTCAATGCAACCTTGTGAAAAGAGAAAAAAAAAAAAAAAAAAAAGGAAGGAAGCAGACATACTTCTCTCCCTTTCCTTTCTTCCTCCCTCCTCTTCCTTTAAAGTGCAAACGTGCCCTTTTTTGTGTCTTCATATTATAATCGTTACCCTTCTCTTCCCGCCTCCCCCATCCCTCCCCCCCCCCCACACCACTCTAGGTCCCCTTTGGAGGCTTTTTTCATGACCATCACCCATTTTCTTACCCCTACCCTATTTACCCTCCTCCCTCCCCTCCACCCCCTACCCCCCCTTCCTAACTTCCATCCCTTACCCATACAAAACCCTATCTTATTTTATACCAACCCTGTGAGTGAGTCCCCCCACCCCACACATACAATGTTATATCTTTTTAATATTCTTTCCTTCCTTGTTTACAGCCCCCGCTTATTTTGGTAAGAGCTGATCTTTCTTTTCTTCCAGCCATGCTCGCGCTCTCTCTGGGGATTCAAAGATTTGACTGCCCCCCAGCGCATTTACTCGAAGCCTAGCGGGGTACCTGAGGGCATATGTAATGTCATACATTTGGAGGCTACGCTTGATACCCAGGAACTCCATCCTGCGCTTCTGCAATTCGGGTGAAAAGTCAGGGTACATTGATATTTTGGTTCCATTATAATATAGATTCCCCCTTTCCCTAGCTATTCGAAGAAGGGTCACCTTATCCTTATAGTTCAAAAACTTCAAAAGCAACGCTCTTGGGGGCCTGCCCTGAGCAGGGGGCCTGAATGGAACTCTATGTGCCCTTTCTATGGCAAACTGCTGTGAGAATTTTTCTACCCCGAAAGTCTCAATTAACCATTTTTCCACAAAGCCTGCCGGGTCTGATCCCTCGCTCTTTTCTGGGAATCCAACTATCCTCACATTGTCCCTTCTGAGTCTATTTTCCATTTCATCAAATTTTTCCATAAGCTTTTTTATCTGATCTTTCTGTGCTTTTAACTCTTGCTTCATCGGGTTTAGTTCATCCTCCAGCAGGCTTATTCTCCCTTCTGTTTCTGACACTCTTTCTGCCATTTTCTTGAGATCTTGGCTTACATGGGCGAGTTCTTCCCTCATATCTTTCATTTGGTCCGCCATATTATTCAGAGACTGTTTACATGCGTTAACTGCCACCAAGATTTCTTTAAGGGTTGGTTCGCCTTCCGTTGCATGTGTCTGGGTATTACTTGTTTCTATTGTTTTCCCCACCATACACGCACCTTTATTTGAGGGGTTCCTTGTTATGGTGTTAATTGGGAGCGTGTTCGTCTGGCCCAGGCTCTTCCTGTCTGACGCTGTTTTACTTTGTACCTGCTGCCCCCCTTTCGTTGGTGTATGGTCTATAATATTAACCAGCCTCTCCAATTTTGCAGTTGCCGCCACCGCAGCTGCCGTTGCCCCTGTCACCGCTGAAGCACCCCCTTTATCTTTGTCTTTTTCTTTCTCTTTGGCTGAACGAAGGGACTGAGACCCCATAGCTTCCATATTTACTTGCTCCTCTCCCTTCCTTCTTGTCGACATTCTTTCCTTTTTGCCTTTTTCCTCCTCTCCCTTCTTCTCTTACCCCCTCCGGGCACCACTGATTTATAACGTTTAACACGATACAGCAATATATGATGGGGCCAGGAATCAGTGAGGGCTATAAAGGAGGGTCTAATATAGAGGGGGAGCTTTTAAGATTGTTTCCAACTTTCCAGCGTTTCGGCCGGTGTAGTTCTAAATTTAAGCTTCTTAATATAGTATACCACTACATTAGTTAATATATTACAATGTACCAAAAACTCCTTTCCCTATCACCAGCCAGTCCTAAGGGTTCTATGATTTATATCAGCCTCTTCCCCGGAGCTGAAGCATAGAAGCCATTTATTATGGTAAATAGCAGAGCATTTTTCAGTCCCGGCTCAAGTTTTGAAATTCCACTCACCCCTCCAACGATTCGCCCTCCAGCTATACAGGTACCCAAGAGCTGAGTCCTCTCGTCCAACTGCTATCCCACTCAGCCTTTAGTGCAACCTTTCTCCTGATGCCGCTTACTTCGGTCTCAGCGGTCCTTTCCTGCTGACACCCTGCGAGTGTCTCAGCTGTTCCCGTGTGTTGCGGCTTTCGCTTCCGGGTCTTCCGGGTCTCGCACAGCTCCAGTTCCCGCGATATCTGGCGAGCGGCAGGGGGGCTCGGCGACACAGGGAGAGAACGCCACGGCTTCTTCTTGGGGGAGCAGGTACCAATAGCAGGTAGTAAAACCACACAGCAGCCGAGGGTTACACCGGCTACATACTCTCAAGTTTTGCCAAACTGTAGGTGGGGTGAGGAGAGCACTCACACCGCTCCTCACTGACTCACTCCTCCATCCACATCCGGTCCCGCCTCCTGATCCTCGGGGTATCGATCCTGGCAGACCATTTTTGATTAGCTGGCTGCCTTAATGCAAAACATATTAAGGTACAATGTACCACACATTATTGTATATACAGTAACAAACTGCAATGGCGTGACATAGTGTGAATGGGGGTCTTGAGTGGTTTGAGCTGCACTGCTGACTATGTGATGTGTGCCGTAAGGACTTCTTGGAAATCTGTAGGTTTTTACTGAACATGCGCAGGACCCATAGTGGGATTTAGAGACAGTACTGCTGATCCCTTCTAACCTGTAGTGATCCCTGTAAATAACAGCCATGAACCCCTGGCACAGAATGCCTCCCATCAGTAATAACTGATGCAGCTCTATTCAGTAGTGCATGTGATACGTAAAAGTTAAAAATATTTTTTTTTTTTAAATATGGGAGTACAGTACAGGACACATATATACAGATATCATCAGTTATTTTCACACTGGCACAGAGCTCTGAAGTCCCTCATATAACTCTTTCCACTCCCAGAAATCCTCAGCTATTAATCAAGCAATAGAGGACAAAAGTTTTCTGTGCTGTATTTGACGTAACGGATATTATAGGTAAGTCAAAAATCCTGTTTTCTTGTTCATACAATACAGGACGCAGGCAGGTTCAAAGATAGCTTGGACGTTCCAAAGCAATACAAACAAAGGGTGGGCAACAGAACAAACAAACGCCAATAGGCCCACTTAAAAAAGGAAACACTATTACTTAAACAGCACTCTGAAGCACCTTGCAGACAGAACTAGCATCGGCTGAGGGCTAAATATTCTCCTAATAAAACCTAGTAAATGCTTTAACAGAGGACCAGATGGCAGCCTTATAAATCTGTTGGACAGAAGACTTATGCCGTGTACACACGACCGGTTTTGCCGTCAAAATAAACTCGGAAGGTTTCTCTGACGGAATTCCATTCAAGCGGTCTTGCCTATACACGGTCAACCCAAAGTCCGACCTCCAGAACGCGGTGACGTACAGCACGTATGATTGGACTAGAAAAGAAGTTCAATAGCCAGTAGCCAATAGCTCCCGTCTCGTACTTGCTTAAGAGCAAGCGTCATTTTTGGTCCGTTGGAACAGCATACAGACGGTTTTCCCGATAGGAATTGGTTCCATTGGAAATATTTAGAACATGTTCTATTTCTAAGCCCGTCAGAATTTTTGAAAAAAAAAAGTCCGATGAGGCACACACACGATTGGAATAGACAATGAAAAGCTTCCATCTGACTTTTTCTGTCAGACATTCCACTCGTGTGTACGCGGCTTAATGCTGAAAGCCCAAGCTACCCTGACAGATCAAGTAGAATGTATCTTGACAGAAAAGCTGAGAACCTTGTTCTCAGCAGTATAGGCATGAACAATGACTTGTCAAAGCAATTGAGAAATGGTGGAGCCCCCTGTGAGATCCTTCAGGAAGAACAAATTTGGAAGCCAGGCATTTTTCTGAAAGAAAGCCATTGCTGAGAGGTAGACTTACTGTACAGCACGGACCCCATCCAAACAGTGGAGCCTACTTGGAAACCCTTCTAGCAGTGGTGATAGTGACTAGGAAAGCCACCTTGCATGTGAGGTCAGAGAAGCTCATATTGTGGATATGTTGAAAATGAACTTTCTGGAGAGATGAAAGCACCTGATTCAGATCCAGAGAGCATCTGGGAGTAGCAACATGACCAAACTCCTACACAAAAGCTTTCACCAGAGCGCGAGAAGCTAGTGGTCTTTGGAATAGAATAACCAAGGCCAAAATCTGACCCTTGAGAGTGCTCAAAACCAAACTTTGATACAATCCTGGTAAATGGGAAAAAAATCTGACTGTAGGAAATGCAGAATATGTCCCACAGAATACTTCAGAGGATAAAAATGCTGCTGTTCGCACCAGGTGAAGTAAGCTTTTCATGTGCAAAGATAGACCTTGTGGGAGGAAGATTTCCTTTTTCTGCAACAGAGTTGGGATGACCAACTCAGACAGACCCCTTTCACTCAGGATTTGGGCTTCCAACAGTCAAGCTGTCAAAGCAAGCGATCAAGAAACAGAATGAAATACTGAATCCAGAGACAGAAGATTCGGACTGTCCTGAAGAGCACAATGTCTTTGTACCACACACTTGTGGGCCAGATTAGAGCCATGAGGACCACCAGAATTTTCTCTGCATCGACCCTGCAGAGCAGATAAGGAATAATTTTAAAGAAATGGAAGATGTAAATCAGAAAGAACTGACCCTACAGAGCATCCACTGCAAAAACATGAAGATCTCTGTTTGTTTGTTGTTGACTCTGGATGCTGGGAGATCTGTGTCCAGTGTACTCCACCATCTTCAAATGTTTTGAAACACTTCGGGGTGCAGCCATTCCCAGTTGCTGACAACTGAGGTAGTCTGCCTGCTAGTTCTTCATTTCAGATCTGCCCAGGACAGGGATTAGGTCCACTTCACTTTGAGCTTGCCAACTTCTTGTTTCTCCTTGATGGTTGATGTATGTCATGGTCATTCTTGTCGGAAGACCACAGAGTTGGTGGAAAGGCCAAAGGGAAGCACAACAAATTGTCAATAGTGTTGGCATAGGGCAATGATCACCGAGCTTGCCTACTCTATGTGGAGCTTTCTGGTTCTAATAAATTTGTTGAGGGCTTCAGATTCATAATGAGATGGAAATTGCCATTTGGGCTTCAGAATCATGAACAAGGTGGAATAAATAAAACCCCTCAAATCTTTTCCCATGAGGAGCCAAAACAATGATCCTGAGGAAATGAGTTGCTGTAAGGCAATGCAGAGTGCCTCCTGCTGCTGAGGGGAGGAGGGAACATTGGAAGGCATGAACTGGGGAGAAGGGTAGGTCTAAAACTGCAGCTTGTAACCCTGGGATAGTGCAGATTGATCCCATAGGTCCAGAGGGTTCTAAGTCCAGACAGCTGCAAAGGTTAAGAGACCTCCCCCCATGTGTAGAAGTGTGGGCAACACATCACTACGGAGAGGGCTTGGAGATGGACTTTGCTGGCTTGGGAGTCCAGCGCTTGCAACAAAAATGTTGGTCGTCTTGGAGGTAGAGAGCTGGGAAGGGGCAAAATGAAGCCTTCATAAACTAGGAAGACTCAAACATGCCAGTGTGGAGCCTTGTTCTCTTTTTGTTAGACAGAAGCATGCTATTTCCACCAGTGACCTTCTTGAGCAAAGAGTCCAGAGATTCACCAAAAAGACCCACAACTGCAAAAGGCATCCATTCTAGATGTTTTTTACAAGCCATCTTCAGTATTTTAGTCACATCATCTTAAGCATGTAGATGGAGAGTAGACATACCCTAGACATTTGTTTTATTGCTCTCCCTATACAGTATCGGAAGACGGTGAGTAGTAGCATTCTAGATGTCTCATGAATCCGTGAAAATGAAAGCAGGTTCCCTAGCCATCCACAACACCAAACTGTGAGAGTCTCACAAACTTGGAGGACACACAAGCAAAGAATGCCTTTAATAGCACTGATAGCAGAATACACTGAAGAGACTATCCTTTTTTTGTGGAACCAGAAAAACCCATTGGGTGAAGGTAGAACACTTTTTTCCTATCCTCGTGTAGGGCCTTCTGTACTGTAGAATACATAGGAAATGCTTTAGGAGGCCTTTTTGGACCCTATGTTGGTAACTTGAAGTGTATCTGAAACTTGGGCTTCCGGTTTTAGATAGGAACACTTTTCATCAGTCATGACTGTAACAGTGTCTCTGAGTTCTGGGGAAACGTAAAAGAAACAGCTTTTTCCCATTTAGAGTCTACCGATTGCAAAGAAGACTTCTCTATAACCTCAGCCTCATCTTTTACTGTCTCCTCTTCTTGTAGAAAGGTGCTAGCCAAGGGGTAAACAAATACAAATCTGGGCAGGAAGGAGGGATGCTTGTGGTCCGTTATCTGCCATAGATAGCATGGGGGTGCGACCCATATATATCGCCAAAAAGGCAGGACAAGTGAGGAGAGTCTGAGGAGGGGATGGACCCTGACAGAGGACAAATAGACTCCCTATGCTATAAAGGGAGGTTCCCACAGGACATAGAATTTCCCACCACCTGATCTTGTTTTGAGTGTGCTCAAAAGCTCCTTTTCGCCATCCCTTTTCTGCTGTGCTCCTCCATTGTGAACAAAAATACTGTGAGGAACTGAAGGTGCTCACGGGCCTGGTTAAAACGGGTTAACAGCTGTGCATAGCCTGGTACAGTGTCCTTCCTTATTCAGCCCATTTAATGAACAAGGACACTTTTGCTAGTAAATTAATAAATGCAGTGAGGAAGAGGGAACCAGCGCTCCATCCTCAACTAGGCTGCTGTTTGGACATTGGACACTTTTGAACATCACCAGAACCTGGAAGGTAAAAGATTTTTCTCTATTGTTCGTTAAAGCGGAGCTCCACCCAAAAGGGGAAGCTCCGCTTGTTCGCACCCTGCGTATGCGCAGTAGGAATAGGAAAAGTAAATGCCGCTCCAGGTGAGTGATGGAACCAGGTAGGCTGGGGAATGGACTCCTCCCAAGGGTGCCAGCCTCGGCTCGTCAGCCGTGCAATTTGGATAAAAGGAATGGATGGCTGCACACCGAGGTAGTAATGAATCTCTTTATTGTAAAATCCATTACATGAATGACACCACAGAACAGGCAAACAGGTACAGGTAGACGTGTTTCACACAGCGATGCTGTGCTTATTTATTACCAGTAATTAATAAGCACAGCTTAGCTGTGTGAAACGCGTCTACCTGTACCTGTTTGCCTGCCCTGTGATATCATTCATGTAACGGATTTTACAATAAAGAGATTCATCACTACCTCGGTGTGCAGCCATCCATTCCTATACACAGTAGGAAACCGGCTGTGAAGCCTGAAGGCTTCACTGCTAATTTCCCTTACTTGCAATGGCGGCGCCTGCACCCGAAGCCGAATAAACGAATCGGCTTGGAGTGCCGACATCGCGGGATCCCTGGACAGGTAAGTGTCCTTATATTAAAAGTCAATTTTTGTAGCTGCTGACTTTTAATTTATTTTTTTTTTGAGATGGAGCTCCGCTTTAATAGATACAGGATTCTTAGACAATTGAGATTGTCTGACTGACGCCTGCTGGAGAATTAGACACATAAAGACAAATATTGTATGCCAGCCCTATAGGATGTAACCCTTTCCAGATCCGGCATGCTACTTTTGCTAGTGACTTTAGGAGAATGGATGTTTTAGTTATAGTGTAAAAGAATTTCCGCGCTCACAGACTGGACGCAGGTTTGCAGCCTCCCCTAACACACCCCCAAAAGGGGTGAGATATAGTATCGAGAGCTTATAGATAGGGGCGAGTGGCACTACCTGTATAGAATACCTGGATGTGTGCTCGTGTATAAATTTATATAGTGGGTGTGTGCCCAGTAGGGTTAATACCCCGTACTACTGTATGCAAAACTAGTGCCTCCTATTCCTCGGATATAAATAGTTGCCCTTCCACCCAAATGTGAATTAATCCAGTAAATTATACATAAAATAAATCAAACATTCAATAAACATTCCCTCTAGTGCGTGAAGGAGAATAAATATCTATGAATTACTAAATGCAACTTATCCTCTTATAATGAAACCTGTGCATTAATCACATTGACCTGAAAATGCAACTTGACACCCAATAGTTCATGCAACTCCCCGTGCTCTCACCCGTATGCCTGAGCAAGTGGAGAGTGTAATCAAAGTTCAATACTACCACATTTGGAACGTGCAATATTAGTGAAATATTAAAAAAATTTTTGGAAAAAAATGAACCCTATAAAAATAAAAAAATAAAATAAAAATTATCAGGAATATAAATTATCGTATATGAAACAATCCCAAATTGCAGAGTTCCAACATAGATATAATTGCATAGAATTGCATGAGGTTCCACCATGAATAGGATTCCTGTGGATAGTGACTTTTGTGACGACATCAATTTTAAATCCAGTGACTTGCGGTGCTCCCCTTCAAGGTTCCCCACTCACCGGCTCCCTACACCCCTGCAGGGGTAATAGGCATGTATTGTCTGGCCGTGGATGACATCTGGGATTCCAATAGAGTTGTCCCCGGGGGTTCCCCTCCAGATATGGTATCTCCTTAAGTGATCCTGGTTATCCTCGTAACAAAGAAACAGGGCTCTCGTAGTGTGATACCGTAAAAATAATTTTATTTAAAAAGCTAGTAAAACCAGCACAAAAACGAAATAAAAAATAAAAAAATATATTAAAAGTTCCAAACTCCTGCTACAAGAGCCTAGCATTCACACTGCGTAAAGAAATCAAGCCCGGATAGGAGCCCGTGGATGTATTTCCTCAGCTGAGCGGCGTGCGCCTCCCTTGGGTGGAAGGGCAACTATTTATATCCGAGGAATAGGAGGCACTAGTTTTGCATACAGTAGTACGGGGTATTAACCCTACTGGGCACACACCCACTATATAAATTTATACAGGAGCACACATCCAGGTATTCTATACAGGTAGCGCCACTCGCCCCTATCTATAAGCTCTCGATGTTTTAGTTATCTCTGCTGATTTCCAGACCCTTCTTATATAGATTTCTTCAAACCACAGCTGTTGGTTGACTAATCATCACTAATCTGGGAGACTAGTCAGTGCAGCAGTCAAGTACAGTATAGGATTTTACCTCATGTGCCTCCCAGTATATCTGGTCTGTCATGGCAGGATGCTTTCCAGGTCCTCAGTTGTGTCAGTGCTTTCGTTTGACCCTGTGTCAGACTTTCTACAAGAGTGAGCTGTGAAGGTCAGTATTTCTGCTCTAGGGCGGATTGAGTAATAACCTGGTTTCCTACCGGCATTGACGTGAATGGAGTTAACCTGATAAAGTTACACTGAGGACGTCAACAGGGGTAGAGCACAGCACTAATGAGAGCCAGGTAAAACACAGGCAATCTACTGTTTGCTACCTACTAATGCTTGGTCGCCTAGAACTGCAGCCTTGGTCAACTACAGTTACAGCCTTGCTCGACCTTTTGGTTATGAGCTACAGTAGGTGACCGCGATATTGTGTCAATCTCGCCGCTGTTATCGGTGAGATTTGACACCTGCGAGCCCCGTCACGGAAGCCAGCGCTGAGCTGGCTCACTCCCGATGAGCGACAAGCATTGCTGACAGGTATCTGGTATGAATCATAAGGGGGAACGCCGTGCCAAATTAAAAAAAAAAAAAAGGCATGGGTTCCCCTCCAGGGGCATACCAGGCCCTTAGGTCTGGTATGGATTTTAAGGGGCACCCCCTACGCCTGAAATAACGGCATGGGAGTCCCCCAAAATCCATACCAGACCCTTATCCGAGCACGCAGCCCGGCCGGTCAGGAAGGGGGGTGGGGACGAGCGAGTGCCCCCCCCTCCTGAACCGTACCAGGCTGCATGCCCTCAACATGAGGGGGTGGGCGCTTTGGGGCAGGGGGGCACCCTGCGGGCCCCCCCACCCCAAAGCACCTTGTCCCCATGTTGATGAGGACAAGTGCCTCTTCCCGATAACCCTGGCCGTTGGTTGTCGGGGTCTGCAGGCGGAGGGCTTATCGGAATCCGGGAGCCCCCTTTAATAAGGGGGCCCCCAGATCCTGGCCCCCCACCCTATTTGAATGAGTATGGGGTACAACGTACCCCTACCCATTCACCTGGGGAAAAAGTGTCAATAAAAAAACACACTAGACAGGTTTTTAAAGTAATTTATTAGTCAGCTCCGGGGGTCTTTTTCCGACTTCGGGGGTCTTCTTCCGACTTCTCCGCTTTCTCCGGCCTCTTCTCCCGCTCTCTGGCCTCTTCTCCCTTTGTCCGGTTCTTCTGCTGGGCTCCTCCGCTATCTTCTGCTCTTTTGCCGCTCTTTGGCTAGCGGTCTTCTCCATTGTCTCGTTCCCTCTTCTCTTCTTCCGATGTTGACACAACGCTCTCTCCCGCTGTAATGATGTGTGCGAGGTGCGCGGCGACTTATATAGGCATGGGGCGTGGTCAACGGGTGATGTCACCCGGTGACCCCGCCCCTTATGACATCACAGTCCCATCATGCCCTGCAAACAGCAATCAATATATTTTATTGGTTTTTTAAAAGTTTTAATACAGTGAAGGTAGGACATACAAAAATTATACATGGTTCAATATTAAAAGTTTGCCAGATAGAAATGAACAAATAGGAGAAGCATATTCAGGTAGTCAACAAGACGTATTAAAGGCTAATGCCAGCAAGAGAAACTGAAGGATGTGGTTATTCATGGGTTGGGTGGGAGCAAGGGGGCTACATCTGTAGGCCAGGGGCTCCTATTTCATAAGACCTTTAGCTCTCAAAGCAAGAGTAGGGAATGATCAAGGTTTAGGTTGCTGATGTATTAGAGCCATAGATACCACATTTTCAAGAATTTGGCAGCTTTTAGCTTTCATTTTCAAAGCTTAGCTGCTCCATTTTCTATCTGCTCCATTTTTAGTAAATTTCCCCTCGGCGTTGCAAGTGACTATGGGGTCAATTCACTAACTTTTCCTGCATGCGATAATGTGGTCACGTGACTCATTTGCATAAATTATCGCATGCGGAATCTGAATATGGAAACCCCCTTTAACAGATCCCCCAGATCCTGCCCCCCCATGTGAATGAGTAGGGGTACATACCCGTACTTATTCACCAAAAAGGTGTCAAAAAGTAAAAAAAAAACCCACAGGACAGTTTTTGACAATTGCTTTATTAAAGAAAAAAAAGAAATGTCCCCCGATGTAAATCCATCGTCAACCACACCGCACTGCCGATCCGAAAAAGAAAAAAAAAACGTTCCCGCCATCCATGAAGGCTGGCCGCCTATTTCAGGCTTTGCCATTTGACAGTTCTTATATAGGTAAGGGGCGAGGCCACCTTGTGACGTCGCCAGATGGCCCCGCCCCTTACCCATAAAAGAACTGTCAAATGGAGCCTGCAGTAGGCGGCCAGCCTTTATGGACTGCGGGAGCATTCTTTTTCCTTTTCGAGTCGACAGTTTGGTGGGCGGCATGAGTGACGATGGATTTACATCGGGAGACACTGTTTTTTTATCTTTTAATAGAGGACTTGTCAAAAACTGTGTTTTTTTTTTTCTTTTTGACACTTTTTTGGTGAATAGGTAGGGGTACTATGTACCCCATACTCATTCACATGGGGGGGATCTGGGGGTCCCAGCCAGGTCAGGGTTGTGGGGGTAGGGATCATTTTTAATTGTCTGCATGTTTTTTTGACATTCAGCTGATGAGTCATCCTGTTAAAAAGGAGTTCCAGCCTGGGGGAAAAAAATTAATAGTCAGCAGCTACAAATGCTGTAGCTGCTGACTTTTAATATAAGGACACTTACCTGTCTAGGGAGCCCACGATGTCGGCACCTGAAGCCGATCCATCCATCGGCTCCGGGCGCAGGCATCTTCACTGAAACAGGAAGTGAAGCCTTGCGGCTTTACAGCCTGTTTCCTACTGCGCATGCGTGAGTCGCTCTGCGCTTTCTGAATGGTCCTGCCATCTTCTGGGATCTGTGTGTCTCACAGAAGATAGCGGGGGGGGGGGCAGAAGTTGTGTAGCTAGCCGCACGATTGTGGCAATCTTACCTGGAAGTGGTAAGTGGGTACCTGGTTTTGACCCCCCCGAAAGGTGCCAAATGTGCCAGTGGATGGGCTCAGGAAGCAAACAAGCAGAGCTTCCCCTTTTAGGTGAAGCTCCGCTTTAAGGACATGGCAGCCAGGTTCCTGGCCCGCTCCTTAGCAACCAGCTCAATCGAACAAATACCACATTCGTTATTTAAAGTGATACTAAAGTCCAGTCAAGTATACTTACCTGCTCTGCTTAATGGTTTTGCGCAGAGCAGTCCAGATCATCCTCTTCTTGGCTTTTTCTTTGGCTCTCCTGCCCCTCCCCTCCTGTTGAGTACCTCCACAGCAAGCAGCTTGCTATGGGGGAACCCAAGCCGAACCGCAGCTCCCTGTGTCCATTCAGACATGGAGCCCCGGCCTGTCCCCTCTCTCTCCTCATTGGCTCACTGACTTTGATTGACAGCGGGAGCCAATGGCGCTTCGCTGTACCCTCAGCCAATGAGAAGGGAGAGTCCCGGGCAGCCGTCTCTCAAGCAACATCGCTGGATCGAGATGGTTCCCTCATTTCTCCAGGGAGAGGGAGTGACCTCCTACTTGCCACTTTATCGGAGAGTATGTAGGTGGTACTAAATCTCCCAATCCAGGGGCAGCTCTACTTTGGTGGCACCCCCTCCTTTTTTGGGGGGGGGGGGGCCTTCTCAACCCACCACCAATACAGAATGATAGCTTGGTATCAACATGAAAGGAGGGCTGCGCGCTTGCAGCTCTATTGCTGGTATGGAGATAGCAGCTTGCGTGCCGGACTGGTTAGTTATTTGGGTAAAACAACACTTTTTTTTTAAATAATTGTTTTACATTTAAAAAAATGTATAGTTAAAACTCCTAGTGCTAAAACTATGTATAAACACAGTATAATTTTTGTACAGTGCAGACAGACAGAGGCTTGATATTCAAAGATCCTGGATTATAGGTTGGTACCTTCGGGTGATAGAACACTGGCAAACCTTTTCAGGAAACCCCCTTGTGTGGCCCCCTATAACCCTACCCCACTCCATGAATGCTCAGTTTTTTTTAAAGTATCCTAAGGTGAAGGACCTCCTCTCCCTCATGGAGAAATCACACTTATTTTAACCACCTCAAGTCTGGACATCCCCCCCCTTCTAGTCCAGGCCATTTTCCAGATTTCAGCACTGTCATAATTTGAATGAATGAATACTCAGCCATGCAACACTGTACCCAAATGACATTTTTACAATTTTTGAGACAGATAGAGCTTTCTTTTGGTGATATATAATCACCACTGGGTTTATTACTTTTTGCTATATAAACAAAAAAAGCAAATACCAATATTGTACCAATATATGGTTGAGAGTGAAGAGTAAGCTGGTTTCTAGAGTCAGGAATGGATTGGTGAAGGTTAAATCAGGCTGAGGTTGATATGTCCAATTGGGGGTTTAACAAAACTCAGCTTGCAATTCCCTTATCTGATTAGAGAATGAACTGCATTAATGCAACAGAGCCTCATGAATATACTCAATAATATAAAAAAAAATAGGAAGTATGATTTATCCTCTTCCAATAACGACACCAGGGACACAATCTGAGAAACACTAAAAGGAGTAGAAGAATCTTTACCACCATTAGAGTTACCAGAAAAAGTCAGTTCAGAGTTAATGTGAATTAGAGGTTCAACTTCTCTAAATGAAAAGCTGCCCTAATCAGTTAAAGGGGTTGTAAGGTGAAAAACCTTTTGTGGTGCTGCAGCCCCCCAGAGCCCCCGTTTTATTTACCTGACCCCGAGCCTTCTCCGGCCGGGAACGAGCATACCAGCTCTACATGGTGTCTGATTGTATAGATCCTGTCCTGATTGGATAGATTGATAGCAGTGCAGCCATTGGCTCCCACTGCTGTCAATCAAATCGAATGACGCGGAGCCGGGGGGCGGGGCCGAGTCCTGCATTCTGTGTGAATGGACACAGATGCGGGACCCGCACGGGTGTCCACCAAGGAGAGCGCTTCTCCAACGTGAACACTCGATGCGGAGAAGAGCCACCAGTGGTCCTTGTGACCCCAGAAGAGGATGATCGGGGCCACTCTGTGCAAAACGAACTGCATAATGGAGGTAAGTATGACGTTTGTTTTTTTTTTTTTTTTTTAAATGGGGGTTTACAACCCCTTTAGTGTGAAGTAAACTACACAAATGTAATTCAGCAGCTGCTCACTCATTTATACTTTCGCATCAGGAAAAAAACAGGTGTGACTTGATCTGTGTACAGCAATGAGCTCAGTTGTATTCAGACATGAGTGTGAACCTGTCTGAGCTATCTGTCAAAGCTGACAGCCAATCATAGGCAGTGGAGGCCTTCCCCACATACAAGCAACTTGTATACACATCCCTTGCAAATGTGCAGCTGCAAATGCCTCTATCGTCTTTTATTGGCTATTGACTTTGATAACTTCCTGGTGGGATAGCTCATCTTTCATGTACAGTATACAAGCAATAATGACAAGTGAAACCTAGTGAAAAATTACCTAACAAAATAACTATGATACACAATAAAGCAAGGGGAGAGATCGGGTAAGGCTGGTTTAGGCAGGAGGTACAAGGAATAGCGATGAGACTGGTCAGGAAGAGGAGGCAGAGCGTGGTTGAGGTAGCAGGTACAGAAGCAGGATCCCTGGCTCAAGGGCAGCAGGATCAGAATGTTTGGCACATAGGGTAAAAGACTGAGGCACTGTGGAAACCTAGAAGGGGAGCTAAATACACTCCCTACAGCCAGAATCAGGTGGGGAATAATTGCTGGGGTCTGCTTGCCACACCAGGTGAACACCGGGACTACATCCTTCAGGTCTGCAAACCACTGTGCCACCAGCAGGTGATCCAGTTCTTGACACAATCCTTTCAGGGTGATCTGTATACCGAAATCCGAAGAAATGGGAATCCCACCTAATACTAGTGTGTAGAACTCACCTTATATATACAGGGGGGGGGTGTAATCAAAATAAAGTAGACAAGAGTAAAAACAAAGGATTCTACACCCTAAAGAGTTAACTACATAATTTATTACATCAAAAAGCTATACAAAATATTTCTAGCACAAACCCCAAAATCCCCACATATCCAAAACCCCCAAAAAATATTTCTATCCCCTCCCTTACAAATAACCTCTAAGTACCGCACCCTGTATGGGACGATGGTGCACCCCTCGTAAAAGAAACAGAGTGGCAGAAGGCACAATCCCCACAGGGGGCTCAACCCACCATACCCAATACAAAACACCCCCCTTATTGCCTTTAATGATTGCTCTAAGCCGACTAATCAAGGACCCCCATAACTCGTTTCTAAAACGTGGCAGTAATCAACTTTGTAAATACAAAGGACATATAACACACTACCCTGTAATGGGACAGAGACACACTGGCCGTTGTATGTCTACACTTTACTAAACCCACAGGAAAATCTGCACATAAGTCAGTCATGAAAAAAATGGTGCTGATCAAAAAAGATTTTTAGAATAGACACACGGATATTCGATCGATGTCAATTCACCCAATATCCAGCTTAATACACACTGGTAAGACAGGTAAGATTCAACCAAATAAATGGTGAGTCCCAACTACTATTGCTTGAAACGGACTATCCGTGTGGAAAGAGGGAATGCTGAAATACAGGGTTGATTGAAGCAAGAATTAAATGCTGTATGAGGTCAAATGTCCGTACACTCCACTTGAAAGGTTGCCACAGTATCAGGTGTGATAAAGCATAACAGCATAAGGGAGTTCCCGCAGCATGCAAGTAATTCCAATTTATCACAAATATAGACATAACTTCTCACAGCTTCAATATGCTTAGTGTACTCACAGACCTCACAGATCGCCGTTCACAGACTTCCACAGATGGATGAAAAAGCAGCCCATTTAGTATACTCCCAGTATATACGATTCTCCTGCAGGTGATCTCCTTGGCTGGGATACTCTTATCTGTGCAGATCAGCTGGTGTACTCCAGTATAGTCAGAGGCGGCTGCTCTTGAATCCACAGAGGTAGTCGGATGGACTTTTCCGGTGCATCAAACACTCGGGTTTAAAGTCCCTGAAATTCACGGTGGCTGGGGGGGGGGATGCATATCCCAGTGTCAAAAGTTTATATGTTTCGTTCCTATACACCGAAACTTCGTCAGAGTTTTTCTTAGTTTCAGAAAATTTTGTAAATAAGTAATTTTTCTCCTTCACTGATATGCACTGTTGAGGCTGCACTGATGGGCACTGATAGGGTTCACTGATGAAGCGGCACTGAAGGGCACTGATGAGGAGGCCCTAATATGCAGCACTGATGGGCACTGATAGGTGGCACTGATATGCAGCACTCATGGACACTGCAAGGTGGCACTGATGGGCACTGCAAGGTGGCACTAATAGGTGGCACTGATGGGCGGCACTGATGGGTAGGCACTAATGGGCACTGAAAATCAGCACTGATTGGCATAACAGATGGGCACAGATTGGCCTCACTTATGGTCACAGACTGATGTCACTGATGGCCACAGACTGGTGTCATTGATGGGCACACAGTGGCATCACTAATGGGCACTGCTGGGTCTGCATTGTAATCAGGGAACTGATGAGCAGTGCCCTGATTACCTTTACAAATCTTCCCTGTGAGGAGATGCCGCCAATTGGCTCTAATCACCTCACACTCTGTCAGTGTGAGGCAAGGAGAGCCGATAAACAGCACTTCCTTGTTTACATGATTGGACACAGCCTATCACATGAGCAAAGAGCCGTGGCCACGGCTCTCTGCCGAGATCGGGGTCGTGCCGTGTTCCTGGGACCTGTAAGCACGCAATCATGGCTAAACTGGGCGCCTTCATATCATTGTCATTTGACGGTGAGCGGGCGGCAAGTGGTAAAAGTGTTTGTCACCCTAAACAAAAAAAAAAACAGATCCTGTTCTCTTAAAGCATGAATAACAGCACAGTGCTTGTGCTGTGTCATTTGGCTCCTTCTATCACCTAAAATATATGATCCTGCCTGGCTATGCCCTCCCCTTTGCAAACTGACTACGGTTTATCATGGCTGCTGAGCCCTGACACCGTGGCCAGTTTATGTGCCTCCGTCATCTAAAGCTCTCCCCTGTCCTCTCTCCCCTCCCCGCCTGTCAGCTCCATCCACTCCCCAGCCCTCCCCTCCTGTTGCTATCATAACTACACTATAAACATACCATCCCCTCTGTAAAATAACATTATGTGTCCGTGTTATATAAAAAAATGCTGATTATACCTTATATCTCGCATGACTTCTCCTCTCTCTCCTCTCTTGTCCCCTCCTCCCCAGCTGACATCAATGGGAGTGTTCGGCCTCGCCCGCTATAGCTGTCAGCCAGGGAGAATAGCGAGCCGAGGAGAAGAACATAACTTCTTGCAATCGCTGCAAGCATGCATCCAATCACAACTTCTTGCAATCGTAGCAAGCACAAATCCAAGCATAAACTTCTTGCAATCGTCGCAAGCACGCATCCAAACATAACTCCTTGCAATCGTTGCAAACACACATTCAAGCACAACTCTTGCAGTCTTCGCAAGCACATGTAGTAATACGAACTTCTCACAGTCACTACAAACACATCTCCAGTGACATAAACTCCCTTGCAATCGTTGCAAGCACACATTTAAGCACAACTCTTGCAATCGTTGCAAGGCACGCAACTTAGCATAACTTCTTGCAATCATTGCAAGCACATTCCCTGTGGCACACAAACAGCCACGCATCATTTTTAGCAGCACTTAATTGGCCACTTGTCTCCAGTGGCATTTTCATAAGAGCCACTCACCATTTCCGGTCTGTCATTTCTCCCTTAGGACAGTTGAGTTCAGCTTCCGCGCCAGGTATCGTATTGCCACACGCAGCTGGCTTCTTCTCGTAACACTATCGGGCTATACCTAGCCAGCGCCCAGCATTTCTTATCCTTACAGGATCCCGGAGAGCCGTTGATGTTTACGGCCCATACAGTAAAATCTCTTGTACGTGGCATCCAGAAGCATCAGCCCATAGCCATTGGCAAATGCTTGCCCATCACAACTGCCATCTTAAGGGACATGTCAAAAATCCTTGCACATTCCCCAGTCTAGTCATCCAAGCAACCAGCTACCTGGCCTTTTACGGTTTTCTACGGCCTAGCGAATTCATCTTTAGTGCCACTGGCAGCCAGGTACTATATAGACACCACCTGACTCGCTTTTAAAACCATTACGTCCTTCAGCTTGCGGTCTCCGAAACTCAACAATCTGGACCCGAGGTCTACATTAACCTCTTTCGTACTAACAACTCCACGCAGGCCAGCCTCCCCCTTGACAAGCTGACCCCCATCAGGTCAGTTCTCCAAGACTTCACCCATACACGGGGGTGTACTAAGAAGTTTCTTCAGTCTCTCTTGAGAATGCTCAACTCTGCAATACGGGTCATTCCCCAGGGTCGACCTTTGTGTCATGCCTCCTGGTCTAACGCTTCCAGACACAGGACCCCGATCAGATCCTTATTTAGACACTGCGGCAGTAGCGGACCAATCAATGTCGGAGGGTTCCGTACTACGTGGAACGGTATATCAATGTTCATACCGCCAATATCGCCCCTATCACCCCAGGTAGTGACAGCCTCCACAGGCTTCGCTGCAATTTTTGGCCACTATTGGTTTACAGTACCATGGCCTCCAGAGATACCCCTAAATATACTTAGCCAGTGTCCAGCACCTTCTGGCCTTACCAGATCCCCAAAACCATCTTTAGTTGAATCCCATAAGGCCATACGTCTGCTCATACCAAATGCCATCTTCCAGGACATGTCTACTATCCTTGCTAGTTCGCCATTTCGCCTTCTCCCCAACCTGGTCATACAAGCAGCCATCTACCTAGCTTACTACGGGTTCTTTCGGTCAGCGAGTTTACTCGCAGCAACCCCGCCGGCCAAGTTTTGCGCAAGCATCACCTGGCTCGCTACCAGGATCATTTCATCTTACACCTCGCAGTATCTGAAACCCAGCAATCAGGCTCCAGGGTAGACATTCACCTCTATAAAGCAAACAATGTCTGGTGTCCGGAACCATATTCGACCGCCTACTGTCACTTCTACCTGAACAGTCAAACTCTAGTCCCCTGCTACCTTTTCCAACCAAACCCTTGAGTGCATGCCAGTTCGTCAAACATGTGAGGATTCTTCTTCACAATCTACACCTCAACCACAGTCAGTACTCCGATCATTCTTTCCGTATTGGAGAAGCCTCGACCGCGTCTCGGCATGAGGTTTCAGTTCATGTCATTTAGACACTAGGCAGGTGGAAGTCTGCCTGCTTCGCCTGGTACATCCCCAATCCTCAGGTGGAAATGGCACAAGCATTCACCAAACTTGCTCAATGAATAATAATACTACACCCCTACCTGAATGTTTTTGCCCCCTTATTTTGGCATAACGTCCATCAGACCAGGGCACACTTCAGGTCCATTTCATGTTGTAAGTCTTTTATGGTAAGTCTATCTTGTTCATATCCGTATCGGCCATAGGGCTTCAACCATAAGTAAGAAGGCCAGTATGGTGGTCTGAATTTATGGGAGGAGCCCGGGGGGTATTTAATCAGCCCGCTTGCCTGTGGTCTTTGTCGGTTTCCTGTGCGCGATACCCACCCTCCCATCCCCTTTTTCAGGGCATTTCTCAAGTTAATTTCTCTTCACAAAATATTCATTTCTAATCTTGGGTATGCCCCCTTATTTTGGCATACCGTCCATCAGACCAGGGCACACTTCAGGTCCATTTCACGTTGTAAGTCCTTTATGGTAAGTCTATCTTGTTCATATCCGTATCGGCCATAGGGCTTCAACCATAAATATATATTGCACAAATCTAAATTAATGAATATATTGAATCAATAAAATATATGCCATGAAACAAATCCAAAAGTGTGCAAATAACATTCAATAATTTATGATGTCCAAAAATAAAGTGCAAGTGCTCCGTGTGCTGCACAATATCCTTAATATACATGTTGAATCAAATTCTTTGACAGTCCATCATAAAACCATAGATAAAAGTGATGCTGGTGCCTTCATGCAGTGTGCACACAATCCTCGTGTACCCCTCCACCAGATGTACCCTCACCTTAAGGGCTTTGTATAAAAGCCTGTAGTAAATGTTAACAGCATTAAGAGATCCTCCTGTGATTCCTCCTTCCTGTGGTAACCATTTGGCTTAAAATGTAGATCCAGAACAACTCCTTCCTTCTGGTTACCAGCAGCCTCCTCTCATAATGTCACATGTAGAAACAGAGGCTTGAAATAGTGTGATATTGTCTTTAAATGGCTGTGCAGGGGGGATGCATGTCGGGACAAGTCTAATCATTGGAGGAGAGCAGGCTGAAAGTAAAAGAGGAAGTTTTGTATTCATTGCTAGAAACGCTTTCTCTGAATGGCCGCTGTGATAGACTCTACTGTGTTCCAGGTATGAGACTGGAAGTCTCGTCTCAAACCCGGAACACAGCACGGTATGTTATATGTAACCTCAGCTAAAAACAGTTTATACCGCACATCCTACGGCCTCACATGTTACTGAGGGACATAGTTCGCTTGGGCAAGCTTGGCCCAAACAAACTATGTAAAATGTAAGAAAATATGGAGTTCAGCTCTAAATATGGGTCCACTGTCTATGTGAAGTCACCTGCTGACCTGTAATTATTTTAAACTGAACTATTTTTGGATTTTAAAAACAAATGAATGTACTGTGCGTTTTTTCATAATGTTTCTAGGATGGGAAGGTCCTGCTCCTCCACGTGGCTGTGAAGTGTTTGTAGGAAAAATTCCTCGTGATATGTATGAAGATGAATTGGTTCCTGTTTTTGAAAGAGCTGGAAAAATATATGAATTTCGGTTAATGATGGAATTTAGTGGGGAGAACAGAGGCTATGCCTTTGTCATGTACACAAACAAAGAGGATGCCTTGCAAGCTATTCGAATGTTAAACAATTTTGAGATTCGTCCCGGTAAATTTATTGGTGTTTGCGTTAGCTTGGACAACTGCAGACTCTTTATTGGATCCATCCCAAAGGAAAGGAAGAAAGAAGAAATATTGGAAGAAATGAGGAGCGTTACAGATGGAGTAGTGGATGTTATTGTGTACCCAAGTGCAAATGACAAAACCAAAAATCGTGGTTTTGCCTTTGTGGAATTTGAATCTCACAGAGCTGCAGCGATGGCGAGACGTAAATTAATTCCAGGTAATTCAATTCATTTTCTTTAGATTGGATGTTATGACAGCAGGGTTTTTTCAGAGGGGCGGCGATTGAGTAACCCTCCTCCTATACATAAACACACATGGCAATGTACATTAGGTAATTTCACTACTGCTCCATTATGGCATCTGAATGAAAGGGAGATAGATAATCATATAGAGATTATTACTTTACATGAATTGATTAAGAATAGGGGAAACAGGCAACTCGTGTGATCCGCTTACAGTAGCAAGTCAGCCATGTGCAAGGTATTTTTTTGTTGAAATGTGCTGAAATGTGAAACATGAATTTATAAGAAAATTGCTTAATGGGTAACTCCACTTGGCTGGAAAAAAATAGCAAATAAAAAAAATTATATAGCATGTGCAATAGCGACACAAGTCATATTGTAATTGAATTATATTGAATGTTATTAAAAATTAACTTTCCTTTTCAATCTGCAGTGCTTTCATTTTCTGAAAAATACAATGCTATGTGTCTACCTAGAGGCATTCTGTAAACAGATGGTGTACAGAACACACCCCCCCAAATATGTAATTTCCTGTTTTTGTAATTGGCTTACTGATTTTCCCAGAAGTCTGCACTAAGATAGAAATTCTATTCTGAGCATCCCCTGCCACAAAAATGTCATTTTTGGTGAGGTACTCCCAAAAGGAAATCATGTCAAAAGGGATGCAGACCCTGCAATTTTCCTCTTTAGAGCCCTGCAGGTACAGCAGCAGATTTTTAACTACAAAACCACTCCTATACAGGTTCACTTTCCACATGGACACAGACAAACAAACTGCCTGCAGCTACATATATACCACTTGAAACTGCCTGCCCATATGTACGTTAGGCAGTCTTCAAGTAATCATTTCCCATTTTGGCCTTATACAAAATAAAAAAAAATGTTTTTAACTATTTTTGGATATTTAATAAAATGTTTAATTTTTACCATATTTGAGTCTTTGTTGTGCCATTAAAGTCCATTTTTTCTGCACCTACCAAAATTACTCCTGCAGATGGCACTGTAAACCCACTGGTCTTAGTTATTTTATCGATCAATGGCTTTCTGCCTTAATGAACTCAAAAATATTTTTTTTCAGTCACTACAAAAATTCCACTATATTAATCATACAGTGCAAGACACAGGACTTGTATTTACTGATTGTTGATTATATGCAGATAAACTTCAGGTGATGGGACGTTGGCATAAAACTTGCTAGGGCTGCCCCAAGTTCACATTCATATAAGCCTGCCCAACCAGTGAGACTTCGGAAAAGTATTCAATTTCAATTTATTTCTCCTATCAAGTTTTGGGATTGGTAACCCTCGGTGTGTACGTTAGGGACCTACCTGTGCCCCACTATGTAGGACTGGCCTTTAATGATTGCTTTGGACACTGAATCCTTTGTCAGGCGCTAACCTTTGCACAAAGTACACCTTGTGCTCAACAGATCCAGGGCCCTGGTCCATTTCTATGATTCTCAGAAGATACACCATGACAGGTGAAGCCCTAAAGCAGATGTCCAGCCTGAGCTTGTTTGGCTGGGCTTCTCCTAAGGTTCACAGGAGTGCAATTCGTTTTGCACTCCTGTGACCTGTTTTCATCAGAGAGCGGTATGAAGTCCGCTCTCTGCTGACGTCACACAGATCAGTCCAGGCACTGCGTCATCACGACAATGAAGTCTGGATCCGCCAGGTGCCTGGACTGATGGCTGTCTCAGCCTCTCAGTGAGACGCTGAGATGGCCGCTCCCCACCCCTCCACAGCTCAGCGCTCCAGTGAGCATAGAGAAGCAGAGCAGGAGAGCTGTGATTGACAGTCAGCAGCTCTCTGCTCGGGAAGCCGAGAGAACCGAGCCATTGGCTGAGTTTGATGGCTCGGTTCTTAGTGCAGAGACGCCGGGGAACAGATGCAGCATCCACCTAGGTATGTATAATGGGGGAAATAAACGATTCCCATACTTCTCCTTTAACCTCTAGTAGGCCCAGCGTCATGGATAAAGTAAAACAGGGTTTCACTGTATGTTGGCACCAGTTCTTGGCTTTTAATAAGATAATCTGCAGTGTGTAGCACACTATGTGGTTTTATAGGCAGAGGATTTGGGGGTTATCCACTTTATTATGGTACCCCCTTCCATCCTGTCTCTAACGTTTCTCAGCATGAGCAAAATACATTTGGGATTGTTTCTCCTCCTTTCTAGATTAGCGCACATCCCAGATGACACATTCACACATCCCAGATGACACATTCAGCCACAGGAACATCGTCAGCCCCGGTGTTATATTGGCACCTTTATATATACACGAAAAGCCCCATCCATTCTACACTCCATAATTGTGAATACACTACTTAGGATCCTCTCATTTAGAAATGGTGGATCACAAGCACAATGTAGCTGAGACAAAAGGGCTGAAAAACATGCATTCTGCAGGCAGCCTACAGGAAACTCAAAACACTGCAATGTCTTAATATGACAATACTCCCCGCATCTGATCCTCGCTCTTTCTCAGACACGAATCATTCAACCTAAAAAAGCAGATTTTTCTGTCACTATGTCTGAATGTTTTGAAAAGCTCACCTCTTCTTTGATCTTCAGTTTCCAGAGACCAGAAATCATACATGTCCTCTATTTCCCTGACCCTGTTCAAGAATCATAGGCAGTACCTCCTTTACCTAACAATATTATGAAGAAAATTGAAAACCCTACATTTGTAGCAGAGATAGCAGAGGAATTTCATTCCTCTGCATTTTATGAGGTAAATGCCAAATGCTCTCTAATGCAGACAGATTAATTGACGTGTTTTAAAATAAACACACAAATTCAAGAGATCAAAGGCACCCTCATCCCGCATAGGAGATATATATATAGAAAACTGGAAAATTGTTTTTTAATGGTGCCACAAGGATAACAATTCTTATAAAAAAGAAAAAATTTTATTGATATAGAAAAGTGTTTTTTAAAGAAAATGAAAGGAGGTTTGCTCACATGAACAAACAATGATATAAAAATCACAGCATGATAGTAAACAGTAGATGCATATAGATATATAAAGCTATATAAATGCCTGTTAGCTCGACATGTTTTGCAAAATGCTTCTTCAGGAGAAGTAAGGCATATAATGCCATTGCCATAACAATACCATTGCACAGAGCAGGTAAATATAAACATTGTACCAGGGCGGTACCTTGCCAGGATCCAGGTCTAATAAACAGCCAGTTCACTAATGAGTAAGCTGTGTTCTGGGCTTTAAGTAATCGCCAGACCAAGGCTCTAGGCTCCCAGTTGGAGACTGCTCCACCCTGCAGACAGGAAGGTGGTCTGGGCATGGGAGTCAGTAGGGCTTCACCTAGGAGAGAGAGGTGGGAGCCAGTGTAGCACGAGGCTACTTGCTGTACGTACAGAGGTGCTGAGCGTCCAGTCTGTGAGAGACAGACCAAGGCCCTAAAGTGTAAGGTCTTAGCTGGAGAGCTGCGTTTACAAGCCAGGAGGGCTGAAAATCGTTTACTTTGGTAGCAGGACTGAAATACTGAATACCCCTGCGAGGGAATCTTCTGTGTTTGTTTTGAACTTTCTTTTAAATAAAAGTGGGCAAAACCAGCCCTGAAACGGATATAAGCTAGTGGTGGTGTCCTTAAAGTACTACACTTGGAGTGAACCCCTGACAACATGTTTATTATTTTAGTTAAAAAAAAAGGCTTTACAATAACTGTAAGGATGGAATCAACAAGTTCTGTCAGTGTCATACAAGATGCCTATTTACAGATCCCAATTACCCCCCACCCGCAGGTCAATGGCTTCTGCATTTTGCTGTGGGATGCCAACACTTCCAATTTTTAGTACTGCCATTTGGGATCTTCTGTGCACCCAGAGTGTTCACATGTTCGCTCCGCTTATGGCTCTTCTTTGGATCCATGGCATTCATGTCACAGGTTATCTGGATGACCTCCTATTGAAGGTTTTCTCAGTCACAACCTTGTCTGCCAATGTCCAGAGGACGATTCAGCTCCTAAAACCTGGATAATTAATTTCCAAAGTCTGCTCTCCAGGCCTCATATAGTCTAGGGTGCCTAAAGCTAAAGTTGCACACTTCTTCAGAAGAAAGTTGCTTCCCTAAAGTTCTACTGTACATATGGACTCTCGGGTCAAAATGGCACCTCTCTGTTCACTGTTGCATGAAGGTTCTGGGCTTAATGATAGCCTCTTTCTGGGCAGTTCTCTTTGCCCAGTTTCACTCCAGACCTCTTCGGTCAAACATAGTTACAATGTGGATTAAGCAAATTCAATTCTTGGAAAGCCCAGTGCTTCATTCATCCATAACTAATAAAAAAATACAAAGGTAGGCGCTAGTTCATCAATTTACCCACCTTCATGACCAGGCCATTCTTTGCAATATGGCACTGCGTTACTTTAACCGCTTGCTGACCAGCCACCATCATTTTACTGCGGCAGGTCGGCATGATCTCACAAGCCGTCGTAGCT
Organism: Aquarana catesbeiana; assembly: GCF_042186555.1. Taxonomy (NCBI): domain Eukaryota; kingdom Metazoa; phylum Chordata; class Amphibia; order Anura; family Ranidae; genus Aquarana; species Aquarana catesbeiana. Next base: position 745,718,069 of record NC_133324.1, read on the forward strand.
ATACGTTGGCTCGTGGGACGCTATAGCAGGCACGCGCATGCTGCACTGCGGGGGTGCCGATGCTCGTGGCCGACAGTCGCAATGACCGCCGGCCACGAGCAATCGCGGGCATGAGAGGCCGAACAGGAAAGTGTGTGTAAACACACAAATCCCTGTTCTGCTTTGTGAGGAGCGACAGATCGTGTGTTCCCAATAGCTAAGAACCAGGATCTGTAATTTCCTCTAGGTCAGTCCCCTCCCCCTACAGTTAGAAACACACACAGTTAACCCCTTGATCGCCGCCTAGTGTTAACCCCTTCCCTGCCAGTGGCATTTTTACAGTAATCAGTGCATTTTTATAGCACTGATCGCAGTATAAATGCCAATGGTCCCAAAAAGTGTCCGACGTATCCGCCATAATGTCACAGTCCCGATAAAAATCGCAGATCGCCGCCATTACTAGTAAAAAAAAAATAATAAAAATGCTATAAATCTATCCCCTATTTTGTAGACGCTATAACTTTTGCGTAAACCAATCAATATACGCTTATTGCAATTTTTACCAAAAAATATGTAGAAGAATACATATCGGCCTAAACTGAGAAAAAATTTGCTTTTTAAAAAAATAATGGGCATATTTATTATAGCAAAAAGTACAAAATATTGTGTTTTTTTCAAAATTGTTGCTCTTTTTTTGTTTATAGCGCAACAAAAATAAAAACCGCAGAGGGGATCAAATACCACCAAAAGAAAGCTCTATTTGCGGGAAAATAAGGACGTCAATTTTGTTTGGGTGCAACGTCACACGACCACGCAATTGTCAGTTAAAGCGACGCAGTGTCGAATCGCAAAAAATGGCCCGGTCATTCAGCAGCCAAATCTTCCAGGGCTGAAGTGTTTAATGCAATGCAATGCTGTCCATAAATGAAATTTGTGTCCTTTTTTCCCACAAATAGAGCTTTCTTTTGTGGCATTTGACCACCACTGCGTTTTTTTATTTTTTGCACTATAAACAAGAAAAGGCGACAATTTAAAAAAAAACAATATTTTTTTACTTTCGACTTTAAAACATATCCAATAAAAAAATGTAAAAAATCAAATTTCTTCAAAAATTTAGGCTAATATGTATTCTAAAAATTTTTTGGTAAAAAAATCCCAATAAGCATTTATTGATTGGTTTGCACAAAAGTTATGCCTCTTACAAACGATCGGACTTTCCACCAACAAAACCGTGGAATTTTGTCCATAGGGTGTTGGCTCAAACTTGTCTTGCATACACATGGTCACACAAATGTTGGCCAACAATTACGAATGTAGTGAAGTACTAGACGTACTACGTGGTTTTTCAGCTCTTTTGCGCCACCCTTTGGGTTCCTTCTGCTAATTTTGTGTTAGTAGAAGTTTGGTGAATGTTGGTATGTGTTTTACTTCAAATGACAGTTTGGGAGTAGGCAGTTACATTTTAAAAAATACAATGTAAAATTGACAAGGGACACCAACATAGTTGTATCTTTGTTCTGAAAAACTAGTGGATAATGGTGTTGTGGTAACTTGCACAAATAAAAAAAAAAAAGCATAATAATTAAGTGTTCTTGCATAGCAAGACCACTTACTGTTATCTCACATATATATTATTATCAGTTTTGATGGTGGCAATATGATGGGGCAGTTTTGATGGGGCAGTTTTGATGGGGCAATTCTGATGGGGCAGTTTTGATGGTGGCAATATGATGGGGCAGTTTTGATGGGGTCAATTTTGATGGGGCAATTCTAATGGGGCAGTTTTGATGGCAATATAATGGGGGCAGTTTTGATGGTGGCAATATGATGGGGCAGTTTTGATGGTGGTAATATGATGGGGCAATTCTGATGGGGCAGTTTTGATGGTGGCAATATGATGGGGCAGTTTTAATGGGGACAATTTTGATGGGGCAATTCTGATGGGGCAGTTTTGATGGCAGTATGATGGGGCAGTTTTGATGGCGGCCGTTTTAGCAATTTAGCTATTCAGCATTCCCACGCATTTTCCCCAGGAAATGCATTTTCTAGTTATTTAAGTGTTCTTGCATAGCAAGACCACTTACTGTTATCTCACATATATATTATTCTTATTATTATTAAGTGTTCTTGCATAGCAAGACCACTTACTGTTATCTCACATATATATGGTTCACGAAATATCGGAACATGATTTCTAAACTGCCGCCACTCCCTAATTTTCAAGCCCACCTACACAAATCTTATATCAAAACGTTCAGCTATCCCTGCTGCCACTAAACATGTCCACGGCTAAGCCATAGTCCTGATAGTTTTCACAATATGACCATTTGTTTGCAACTCACACCGTCCATTGACATTCATTGAAACTACACTCTAGCCCCTTTAAATTTGAAGGGCAATTTCTTAACTGCGACTGTGCCTTCAATTTTAATATTTCAGAGACATACTATGTATCAAAATATAGGTCTGGGTCTTGTGATTCTCACAATATAAAGATCTTCGCTGTAGGATTTATAGTTTTTAAAATACGGCCATTTGAATTACTGCACAGTTACTACATCTATCATGGTCCTGTCTATTGTGTATTGAGCAGTATTTGTGAAGCATAAACAGGGCATGAGCGTTGCTAGGAAACAGTGGTTGTAAACACAAGATGCTGAGACACCCCAAATGCATGTGACTTCATCTGCTAGACTTGATAATGCTTGTAGACTCCTCCCACAGTTTTTACACTACAGAGACAAGTAATATACCGAAACGTGCGGATTGTTCCCGATTGGTGTGCTATTACTTTGTGGAACGTTTCGCCGAATGGTCCACGAAATATCGTCGTTATTGCAGCGAAATTGGTCCCGTAGGAATGAATGGCGAAATGTTCAATGTCATTTAATTGGTGTGCTATTACCTTGTGGAACTTTGTGAAAAGCTGAAATATACCAGTGTGAATCCGGCCTCAATGTCATTTAATTGGTGTGCTATTACTTTGTGGAACGTTTCGCCGAATGGTTCACGAAATATCGTCGTTTTTGCGGTGAAATTGGTCCCATAGGAATGAATGGCGAAATGTTCAAAACTAGAGTGGGAGATGACAAAAGCTGACAAACCCATGATCAGCCAAAACATTATGACCGCCCCATGAAAAAAAAATTATTTTGTGGAACGTTTCACAGAATGGTTCACAAAATATCGTCGTTTTTGCGGCGAAATTGGTCCCATAGGAATGAATGGTGAAATGTTAAAAACTAGAGTGGGAGGTGACAAAAGCTGACAACCCCATGATCAGCCAAAACATTATGACCGCCCCATGAAAAAAAAAAACATTTTTGAAAGAAAAAAATCATTTTTGAAAAAAAAATTAATTTTTGAAAAAAAAATCATTTTTGAAAAAAAAATTAATTTTTGAAAAAAAAAAATTCATTTTTGAAAAAAAAAATCATTTTTTGAAAAAAAATTTCATTTAAAAAAAAAAAATCATTTTTGAAAAAAAAAATTTCATTGAAAAAAAAAAATCATTTTTGAAAAAAAAATCTTTTGAAAAAAATGTTCAGCTCTTTCAGCTAATGATGGGACTTCAACTTTTTTTCTACTATTTATACTTTTTAAAATATTAAGCTTTTTAACACTTTTCACAGTTACTCCGCCCACTCCAGTTGTAGAGGCAAGAACACTTTTCACAATTTCCCCAGAAATTCTACCTTTTCTAGTATTATTCTTGATATCACTACAAAAAAAAGCCTTTGAAAATTAGTTTGCAATAACTCCATCAGTATATTAAAGAAGAAGAGAATTTTGCGCTTCATTTGGAGATTTCATCATTTGCCACCTCACAAATGTTTATTCTCCATTACAAAAGCTAGTTTACAAGACCAACCGCTTCTTATTCCGAGCATGCGTGTTTGTACTTTGGACTTTTGTCCGACGGATTTGTGTCACACGAGCGGAAAGTCAGACAACACACATTTGTTGACGGAAAATTTGAGAACATGCTAGCCAACATTGTTGGCGGAAAGTCTGACAACAATTGTCCGATGGAGCATACTCACGGTTGGATTGTCCGCCAACAAGCTCACATCTAACATTTCCCGTGGAAAGTCAGATCGTGTGAATGAGGCTTTATAGCGTCTACAAACTATGTTATATGTACTTTTTATATATATATATATATATATATATATATATATATATATATATACACTAATATAGCGGCGATCAGCGACTTATAGGGGGACATAGATATTGCGGCGGACAATGACACTTGTCACTTTTTGGGAACCAGTGACACTAATACAGCGATTAGTGCTAAAAATATACACCGTCACTGTACTACTGACACTGGCTGGGAAGCGTGTATAATCACAGCATAGCCAGGTTGCTGGCGGCACACATGCGTGCCCCCTACCCCGAAGTGCTGTATCACATACCTAGTACGTGATCTGGCACAGCAGAGCTGCCTTGCCGCTGTACATGTAAGTGATACGGTTGGCAAGCTGCTAATGACAGACGGCTTTAGGGAATACTCTTTCTTTGGCCTTTCTTCAGTCTGGTCTTGACCAGTGTCCGGCCCTGAGGGACAAGTTTCTGCCTCATCCATTCTCTTCCAGAAACCTCTTGCCTCACAAATATTTATCAAAACTCTTCTTGGGGAGTTGCTCATGAAATTCCCCCAGTTCGACCTCCTTTGTCACCTTGGGATCTCAACCTTGTGCTCTCTGTTGTTCAGAGACCCCCCCCCTTTGAACCGATCAGAAAGATTGCTTTGGAAGACCTAATTTTTAAGGTTGCCTTCCTGGTTGCCATTATACCCTTTAGGCATAAAGATACAAATAGCAACTATGGTGCTACTGAGTCCCCAGGGAAGGAGGTAATGAAGGGTAATGACCACTGATCCCTTGGATCAGGTCCTTAGAAAGCCTAATGCACATAAATTAGAGAGGGAGAGAGGGCGCACCATCTAAGCATTCCTGTGTTGATGCTTAAATGAGAATAAGTAAATGCACTCACTTTTGTGTAAATCAGCTCTGCATGTAAAGATGGTCATAATTTATGTCCTTTTAGGCATGTTTCTGAGTTGGCAGCTCTTTTTTGAGACCAAAACTTTCCTTTTTACCAATGAGAATATTGTCCACTTGACAGCCACAGTCTCTGTTTGCAAAACTGAATCCCTCCCTGTCTGGAGGTCCTCGTACCTCGTAGAAGACTTTCTGATTCACACTTGCTAGATGTATCAGACAACATGTTTCCAGGGCTTCCTCTGTTTCCCATGAGAGCTCATTCCATCATGGCTATTAGTGTATCTTGGGTTTTTCAGCACCAAGCATTTGTATCCCAGATTTGCAAGGTTGCTTCCTAGTCCTCTGTTCACATGTTCTCCAAGTCTTACCAAGTGGATGTTCACGCCTTGGCTTATGCAAGCTATTTTTACAGCAAGGTAATTCTACTTGAATTTTACAGTAAGCTGTTATCTGAGTATTTTACTATGATGTTGCCCTCTCCGCATTTTATTGCTTGAGAATATCATATGAGCTATGTATACAAGTCCAGCATCCTGTATTGTATGACTAAGATAATAGGAACTTTGACTTACCTGTATATTCTTTATCTTGGTGTACAGTATAGGACACGGGCTCTGCGCCTCTGTGTCTTGAGGGAAGTTTGACAGAGTGGGCAGGATTATATGGGTGGTCCACTGCCAAGGTCTAATCACCTGGGGATAGTCTGCATATACCCATGGTCTATGAATACAAGTTCTGTTTCCTATTCAAGACAGATAATTTACAGGTAAGTCAAATTTCCTATGCTTACAGTCATTTTCTTTTTGTCTTTAATCATACAAGTATGTTTATATTTTCAATGGTTCTAATATCATTGTTGGTGCAATATCATTTTAGGAACTTTTCAGTTATGGGGTCATACTATTCAAGTAGACTGGGCAGACCCAGAAAAAGAAGTTGATGAAGAAACGATGCAGAGAGTTAAGGTCCTGTATGTAAGGAATTTGATGATAGCAACTACTGAAGAGACTATCAAAGCAGAGTTTAATAAATTTAAGCCTGGATCTGTTGAACGTGTCAAAAAGTTGAGGGACTATGCTTTTGTACATTTTTTTAATCGAGATGATGCCATTGCAGCAATTTCAGTAATGAATGGGAAATATATTGATGGAGCAAGTATTGAGGTTACTTTAGCTAAGCCTGCAAATAAGGATTCTATTTGGAAACAAAGGAATGGCCATTTGAGTCAGAATGCAGAAAGTTTGCATTTGTTTGCAAATCAGGAGGAAGTATCTCAGAAATCTATTGGAAGATCTTCAATTTTACCTGCTCCTCTTAGAGGCAGAGAAAGTCCAGTATGTTCTGAGCCTGAAAGAGGCACGTATCCTTTCTATCCTGGCACAAAGCTTAGCCCAATAAACATTCAGTCTTTAAAGCCTAATCACTTTCACTCTGCTGTGATGCATCTAGAGTACTACTGTTACAAAAATAATTTGGCATTCCCTGAATACTATTTGTACTCAACTTATAGCCAGGATGAAAAACTGCTTTTGATTTATAAAGTTGTACTTCCAAATATTGGTAATAGTTCCCAGAACTGCTTCATACCTGACAGGCTATGCACCTCATTGGAAGATGCAAAGGAATTGGCAGCACAAATTACATTGATGCATTTGGGTAAGTTTAAAATGTTCACACTCTGTTTTTTAAGGTGTTGCCTGCTTTGAGCAAAGAAACAGTACTTCCATTTCAACCTTACTGGTGGTTGTTCTAGCCTTTCTAGTTACCCTAAGGAAAGATACATTTTTAGTGCAAAATTATTAAGGGAGGTGGAAGTGGGAGGGAGATGGACTAGTAAGGTTGACAATGGAACTATTGTTCCCTTGCTCAAAGCAAAAACATTTGTCAGCAGTAGTGACATATATAGGGGAAAAAAGAACTGTTACCAAAAAACACAAAAAACATGGAACTTAGTTGTAGTCCAAAAATATTATGATTGAATCCACACCAAAACCAGGTCTAGAGGTGCCCTGCAAGTCCTGCCACAAACAATCAATCTTTCCTCTTTTTGGCACTGTCTTCATCTCCAGAGACCTCAGATATCATATTGCTGATGACCAGATAAAATACAATAAAATCATCTTTCAATTTTATTCCTTATGTGTGCTCTGGAGATGACTTGATATTTCTCTTTGGCAATCCTAGTTCAAAAAGCCAGAGAATAAACTAAAGCCACAGAACTCTGCAGTAAATGTTTAAAATAAATTGTAGCTTTTTATTAATTACTAGCTATAGTCATATCAATGACCACAGTTCTACTAGCAAGGTGAATAAGGTATAATTGTTGTAACACCATGTGCTTCATGGAAGCATATTTAGTAGACAGTCTTAGAGCACAGCTGTTGATAAGAGTGTAATGCACATGAGCGTATTAAAAGACTCCCATCTAATCCCAGGAGCTAGCGAAAAAATTCAGTGTAAAAATCTGTTCATTTTTTAGCAAAACGAAGAAAAAAAAAAAAAGATGTGTATAGCCAGCCTAATAGGGCGTACACACGGTCGGACTTTGTTCGGACATTCCGACAACAAAATCCTAGGATTTTTTCCGATGGATGTTGGCTCAAACTTGTCTTGCATACACACGGTCACACAAAGTTGTCGGAAAATCCGATCGTTCTGAACGCGGTGACGTAAAACTAGTACGTCGGGACTATAAACGGGGCAGTGGCCCCGTTTCATCTCTTTATTTATTCTGAGCATGCGTGGCACTTTGTCCGTCGGATTTGTGTACACACAATCGGAATTTCCGACAACGGATTTTGTTGTCGGAAAATTTTATCTCCTGCTCTCCAACTTTGTGTGTCGGAAAATCCGATGGAAAATGTCCGATGGAGCCCACACACGGTCGGAATATCCGACAACACGCTCCGATCGGACATTTTCCATCGGAAAATCCGACCGTGTGTACGGGGCATTACTGACAGTTATCTCTGTTGTATGCTTAAAGCTGATCTCCAGCTTTTAGTAAAGTTTAAGTTCACCTTTACAGAAAATCTGTAAGGTGACCTTACACTGGACCCCCTCCCCATTCCTCCTGATCCTGCTGTATCAGACTGCCGCGATCCCCTGCTGTCAGACACAGAAAAGCCGCTTCACTGGTCCGGTGATTTGAAATCCTGACGGCTTTCTCTCTTCTACTTGCAGTGCTGACAGTAGAGGCTAAATGGCTTCTGATTAGTCAGCGCCATCCATGTGACAGTACTGGCCATTTAGAATTCCTGCAGTCCATACTGCCTAAGCGTTACAGAGACAAGGTTAAGCCGTGGGAAGGTTTCAAATCCCAGGACCGGTGAATCGGATTTCCGTGTCTGGCAGAGAGGGAACGTGGCAGTCTGGTACAGCTGGGTGGATGTGGAGGGGGCCCAGTGTAAGGTAAACTTACAGATTTTCGGTAAAAGTGAACTTACACTTTAAATATTTTGTTTGGACCAAGCTGTTCTAAATGACCTGTTATCTTCACTAACAGTTGCAATGGCTGTGTGTGCTGTATAAACCGTATGTAGCCTCAGGTACGTTCAGTATACAGCGCTGTGTTCTGACAGTGGGACAAGAACTTACGGTTCTAATCCCAGAAGAAAATCGTGTCGGGGTGAGCAGTGATCACCAGTTCATAGGGAGCTTTGTATTCTATGAACTGTGACATCATACATTCGTCACTCCATCTCAACCAAACAGACGAAGCTTTGTATTCATTCATAGACTTGATTTTGTTCCGGGAGTGAGATGAGAAGTTCCCATCCCACTGCCCAAATACAGTGCTGTATACTATAGCTGAAGCTACATACAGTTTATACAGTGCTCCAAGTGAAGTTTATACAGTGATGTTAGTAAAGGTAATAGTTCTTTGGACCACCTTGGTCCAAACAAACTAAATTTTACTTAAAGCTAGTGTATGGTCAGCCCTAGCGCAAGGACGTGACTTAGACAGCCCATAGATGATTCTTTTTTTTTTTTTTTCAACCCGATTCCCCTATCCACACATTCATGGGGGATGAGGGAATCCTCCCGCTGTGTCATTGTATTTTGACAGCGGGGAACTTCCCCACCGCCAGGATACACTGATCTGGGCTGCTGGCTATAGTTCTGTAGATTAACTACTGTAAGTCTCCCTGCCCTACGAAATTCTGCCGGTCCCTGCTGAACCAGCTGAATTTCAATCAACCTATGACCAGCTTTAAACTTGACTTACAAAAAAAGTTGATGCCCCTTCTTCAATCTAACATAGGAACTCAGGGGACTCACATTGATGGGTTTGAAGACTAACATTGGTGCGTGCTCTTTAGCAGGGATGTTAGATTAGGCATATTTCAGGACAGGACACATTCACTTTACTATTGTATGAAACTATCCCTAAAATGTACTTTTTATATTATTTTTACAGCTTATGGGTCTAGATGTAGTGGCTGCATTTGTTTTTTCATGTTTTTTCACCTGGTAATATTGTGAAAAACACAGTTCCTGTCCTAGGGTGACAATGCTCATTCACTACAATATCTATGAAGAAGCAGCACTGTCACCATATGCTGCACTCCTGATCTGGACTGCCTTCTTCTCATCTTCATTACATTGGGAGGCAGTGTATTACAGTTCACAGAAGATAACTTGGAAAGCTGATAACATTGTTTTAGATATCATTTCAGTGAACAGGAAGTTGCAAGAAAACTAATGCAGTCACCACATCTACAGTGATATGCAATACATTACATTTTTGTTCTTAGGTTTAGATATGCTTTTATTGTAGGGATAACCAGCAAATATAATTTTGTGTAAATGTTTGAATGTTTCTATATAAACAAGCTAAGTTTAATTGTGTTCTTTACAGGCTACACTATCTGCCGTGGTTCAGCAAATAACCTATCACCAGTGAATACTGCTTTCTCAGCTGGAACAGCAAATGTAATCCCGTATACATCTAAAACCTACTCCTGCCCCAATTACTCAGTTTCACCTCCCTTGTCTTTGGCTAATGGAAACCACATGGAGCAGAGGCTATTTATTTCTAATCAGGCTTCTTATTTCTGAAAATGTATGCAGTACTTTGAAAGATTTTATTTGTTTATAGTTTTTATTTATTTGTTTAGTGTGTGTGTGTGTGTGTGTGTGTGTGTGTGTGTGTGTGTGTGTGTGTGTGTGTGTATGTATAGACATACGAACTTCTATCAGAAGAGCCCTTCGGGTTTTCATGAGTTTTATCGTAAGGTGGCTCTTTCATTATGTTTTTTCTTAATAAGAACCTATATTGAAGAAGAATGGAGACTACCATGAATGACATCACCTGAAAATACCTGACTTGGAAAATGTATGTAAATCAGGAGTTCTGGTTTGTATACTTTGTTCCATGTCAGTATCTCAAAGTATTGTAGCCCATCGATAGCTAAGAAACTATACTTCTTAAGCCATGTACACACGGGCGGACTTTTCGACTGGACTGGTACGACGGACTTTCAACAGGCTTTTGACGGACTTCCGACGGACTTTTTAACGAACGGACTTGCCTACACACGATCACACCAAAGTCCGACGGATTCGTACATGATGACGTACACCGGACTAAAATAAGGAAGTTGATAGCCAGTAGCCAATAGCTGCCCTAGTGTCGGTTTTGTCCGTCGGACTAGCATACAGACGAGCGGATTTCTGGGGTCGGCGGAGTTACAACGTAAAGATTTGAAGCATGTTCCAAATCTAAAGTCCGTCAGATCTACGACTGGAAAAGTCAGCTGAAGGTTCGATGAAGCCCACACACGATCGGATTGTCCGCCGGACTCGGTCCGTCAGACCAGTCCGGACGAAAAGTCTGACCGTGTGTATGCTGCATTAGAAGTAGTACAGCAAAGGCAACCTTTTTGTTTGTTCTGTACGTGGATTCCTTTAATACGTTGTGCATTATCTACAAACTGGCTGGTGCGCTGAATGTTGAAAACAAGAGTTAACTTAGACATGCCTACCACAGTAACCATTTATAAGGCTTATTGAATTGAGAAAACTGCTTAGTTGCAGTCCGCTAATAGGTTACTTTTACTACAGTTTTATAAAGTCCAAATATTGGGTTTGTGGAGAATTGTATTATTGGGGGTAAAATATGAAGAAAAAAAACAGATTAGATTTTTCTAAGGGGTTCATTTATAAAGAATTTGCATAGCCATGCGCCCAGCGCAAGTGTATGTACGTTTGTACTGTGTAAATAGGGCAAAAAATGCATGCAAACAAGCTATAACTTGTGCTTTCAAATGTAAATCATTGGCACTTGGCCACTAGATGGCGCTAAGTATCATAGAAATTTGCTATAATACTAAAGAGGAAGTAAACCCTGGTGGGTTTTACTTCCTCTTTATTTCCCTGCAAAGGTAAAGCATAAGAAGATGGAAGCTCCCCACTAGCAGGGAGCGTCCATCTTCGCTCCTCTTCCTTCCGGGGCCGTGAACTCCGGCTCTATGACTGGCCGGAGTCACGTGACGTCTCTCTGCCAGTCATGACATGACCCCTATTAGAAAGGGCACGATGTGCCCTTTCTAAAGTGCGCATGCACCGTAGTCATTGGCGCTCGGCTTTTTAGTAAATATCTTCTAAACCGTGAAGGTTTAGGAGATATTTCAAGCACCTACAGGTAAGCCTTAATATAGGCTTACCTGTAGGTAAAAGTGGTTGTACAAGGGTGTACAACCACTTAAGCGACATCTGGTTACAATGTATAGCATATTTACATTAGTTTTTTGCCCCATTCGCACAGAAGAAATGTACATGCACTTTCATTGGCCAAATGGCTGGATTCTTTATAAATGAAGCCCCCCTAGTGTATGGAACTGTGTGGCCCAACAGCAATTTACCAAATTCAGACTTTTATACTCTCTCATTTGATTCGGATTATAGACACTAATAAATGAAGCTGAGTGTGTCTTTTCTATCATATTACAGACATTCAAAAAGTCAAAGGGGTATTAGTTTTTATCTGAAGTTATTAATTTTTGTCATGGGTTACCTACACTAATGGACATTATCATCAGTTATCTGTTAAATGTTTGATTATGAAGTTCATTTATTATTGGGTTTAGAAGTTTCATACATTTCCGGCTTTAAAGTTAATGTAACGAGCTTTAGGACGTCAGTATTTAAAGTGTTTGTTAAACTAAAAAAATAGAGATCCTGTTCCCTTAAAGCAGATTAAACAGCACAGTGCTTGTGCTCCCTAATCTGCCCCTCTCCAAACTGTAAAAAAACCTGGCGGATCCTGCCACTTCCTGTGTCCCCCTCTTTGTGCTGACCACAATAATCAGGGCTGCTGAGCCCTGGCCACCATCATCTGCAGCTCTCCCCTGTGCTCGCCTCTCACCCCCTCCCTGCCTGTCAGCTCCGTGTCTGTGTCTCTGTCTCCGCCCCCCTCCACTGCTATTGGTAGAAAGAAAATGGTTTATAAATGGTCACTGCCAGCCCCGCTATTGTAGCTAGGCATACCACACTACAATTCTTTTTATTAAAACGAGGCATGTAAATAGCTTTTTAGAGCCATCTTCATGCCGGTCACGTGACTCGTGGACACTCTACACCTCTGATACAGGGCTACTGCGGGAGGGGCTGAGTGGTCACGTGACCTCCCCGGCTGACGTTAGAGGGAGATCTCGTCCCCTCCTGCAGTAGCCCTGTACCGGAGGTGTAGAGCGCCCGGGAATCACGTGACCGGCCGCGAGTCACATGACTGGTCCGAAAATAGCTCTAAAAAGGTATTTACATGCCTCATTTTAATAAAAGATTTATGCAGTGTGGTATGCCTAGCTATAATAGAGGGGCTGGTAGTGATTTACACTTTTGTGTTAACAAACAGTTTAAGATAGTTGGTAATGCTAGATCAACTCACTTTTTGTCTCTGGTTATATTAGAAACGTTCCATATTGAAGTGAAAGTGGATCCTTGCTTTAGGCCCCTTTCACACAGGGTGGACTCTGATTAGATCAGCAGAGGATCTGTCCGTTGTATGGTTCCTGCAAGCTGACAGCTATCCATAGATATATGATGCCGGTCTTAGGAAACATGAATTTTGAGTCAGGAAAAATAGTGTGCGGTTTAAGAACGCAGTCTTGATAAGAGGACTAGTCTGTGGAATTGGTTGGTTTCTGTTGCAGAATATTTGAAGAATATTTTCACATCTCTTTTTTCATTTTAGGTTTATTGAATGATCATGCACAATATGCACAAGTTTGTGGATCAACATTTCTCTCCCTGGAAGTATTGTTTGTGTATTATATGAAACAAGGCAGTTATTTTCTAATCTGTTAATGTATTGTTTCTTTCAGTAGAAATGTTTAGTGTGTTTTGAATGATCCTTTGTGTAAAACTGTACAGGTCGTTCAAGCTCTGTTTTATGACTATGGCAAACCTAAGTCCATTTATTCAGATACAATGTATTGCTGTTGAATTTGAATAGATGAAATGTGTGAACAGTTGTGCCTTTGATTCTCTAGTATTAATGAGGTGGGTTGTGAATGCGTGCTCTGTGTGTTCTTGCACAAGCAGGCATCCACTATACCATTTAGGTAAAAAAATGTCACTATAACTTCCTTCATGTTCTTAAGCGTGTTATATTGTGTACTATTTTCATATATACATCAGGGAGAGTTATTTTGAATTATTTAAATATAAAAATTATAGCATGTCTGACATAATACGTAGCAACTAACCAGATTTAAATTCGCATTGGAACATCAAGGGATAAAACCACCCAAAACTGCCATTTTGATTTTTGGTAGAGGCTGGGGAGTTAATAACTTCTTGTATATACCTCTTGAGGACCCTGTTAGTGAGATCCTATCGTTTATGGACCTGTGCACCTGCAGAATCCATTGTGAGGGAGTTCCCCTCTGTACTCAAAACTCCCAAATGGACAGGAACAAGTCAGTCACAATCGGTGGCTTAAAGTCCTCCCTGTTTGTGTATTCACTCACTGAGCTCACCAGGCTCCACCTATCATATACTTTTTCGGTAGACTGACCTGTTAATGTTTAAATCTGGTTAGCTGTTTAGACAGCTCTTACCTCAGACAGTTTTATGAGCCAGGTTTCATATCATTTCACTTTCACAATATACACTGAAAATCTCCAGTCAAACCGAGCTGAGAAAAAAACAAACTCTTTACAGTGTCAATCAGCAATCATTGCTTAAAGCGGTATTAAACCCAGAACCAAAAATGTAATATATTACAATGTTCCAATCATTAGGTTTGGTGGCTGTATTAGCTTTTTCCCTGTTTTCACTTTGTAATCTGACCAGTAACATACCTCCTGTATTAGGCTGCATTCACACTTGGGCGATTCTGCTTGCGATTTCAAAATGCTCTGGTAAAATGACAAATTGCACAATGCTCATTTCGGATGCCATTCATTTTACTGGCACCTAAAAATGTGGTGCGATTGGGCCACAATTGTCACACAATAAATTGTGGCAAACCGCATCACGCGAAGCTTGACGTCCAAAAGTAGTTCCTGAACTTTTTTTGGACGGCAAACATCATGCGATTAGTTTTGCCGCAATTGCAAAGCAATTTATCGTGCGACAATCGTGGTCCAACCACACTGCGTTTTTAGGTGCCATTAAAATGAATGGCATCTGAAATGTGCGTTGTGCGATTTTTCATGTTACCAAAGTGTTTAGAAATTGCGGGCCAAATCGTGGCAATTCAAAACGCCCAGGTGTGAGTGCAGCCTTATGCCCCGTACACACGGTCGGACTTTGTTCGGACATTCCGACAACAAAATCCTAGGATTTTTTCCGACGGATGTTGGCTCAAACTTGTCTTGCATACACATGGTCACACAAAGTTGTCGGAAAATCCGATCGTTCTGAACGCGGTGACGTAAAACACGTACGTCGGGACTATAAACGGGGCAGTGGCCAATAGCTTTCATCTCTTTATTTATTCTGAGCATGCGTGGCACTTTGTCCATCGGATTTGTGTACACACGATCGGAATTTCCGACAACGAATTTTGTTGTCGGAAAATTTTATCTCCTGCTCTCCAACTTTGTGTGTCGGAAAATCCGATGGAAAATGTCCGATGGAGCCCACACACGGTCGGAATTTCCGACAACACGCTCCGATCGGACATTTTCCATCGGAAAATCCGACCGTGTGTACGGGGCATTAGAGTGCTCCCACTCTAGATAAAAGAGCAGTAGCATTGTCAGTCTGGGGGAGGGGGTTGTTAGATACACTAAAAAATTGAAGTCAAATTTCAGCTGACACTTTATAAGCAGTAACAGCAAGCTGTTTTTTTTCCTTTTGGGTAAAAGTTTTACTTACATTGATCAATTTTATTTATTTATTATATGGTTTGCTTCAACTGCTACATTTGTAAGAGAGCTTGTTCTCTTGAAAAAAACAACAGACTTAATGGTCTGAACACCAGGTGAAAACAAGGGAAAGAAAAAAAAAAAAAGAAAACTAATGCTGCCATCACATCTAATAATTGGTAAGTTGCAATATAATAAATGTTTGTTTTTGGGTTTAATACCACTTTATTAAGTACTTTATACAGTTTGGTCATTTTGTCTATTTTCTGATAGAACAACAAACAGCAGTAAAATTTTTTTTACAGTAGAATTGGGGAAAGATAAGAACAGCAGTCAGGTTTTTATTGTGGTCAGTGTCTCTCTTGGGGAAACTTCCCTTATTAAAAAGAAAATAGTTTTAGCTGGAATTGAGGTTACTTGAAGTTACCTCTTTGCCTTGGATCCTACGCTTCCCATGTTTGACATCAATGCATTTATTCAGTGCACTGGCTGAAGAATAGAAACACGTAATTTAGAAGGGCCATTTTAAATTAAGAATCAAGCTAGCTGTTTCTATAGAATGAAGTAGCACCGAAAACAGCCACCTGTGACAAAAAGTATAAAAGAAAGTGCCATGATTTTCAGGGAACAAGTGAATGTAAGTTTGTTTTTCAAAAGGGAACGTTGTCTTTAATTCTAAGATTGCTGCAATGATTTGCAATAATGAACAGAGCATGATGTAAATTCTGTAGTGCTTATCAAAGAGAGTTCTAAATGTGACAGCATTGCTTTTTTATCATTGAAGTGTCAGGACATGTTACTTCATATTCATTGCTATGTTTTTGTAGCATTGTAGAATGCTATGCCATATTCATTCCTTAAATATTCAGATATCTACTTAGGAATCCAAATGATCTATAGCAATTGGTCATATATCAATGCATAAAAACAAATATATACCTAAATAAAATTTGGACCTTTAGTTCAGAAAAAAAGAACAGTCCTGCGTTACATAATCTAAGGTCTTGCAAGCTATAGAATGGGATTGATTTACATAATGGAATAGATGCTGTTCACTTTGCACTTGGCGTACATTTCACTTTAAATACCAAACCGATATGCAAGGGAAATGGTTTAATGTTTATATATCAGTCAACTTAGCTTTGAAAAAATCAAATAATTAGTCTACATCCGGAAGATGTTTTTAAAAAGCCAAGATAAACTAATACATTTTTATTGCAGTTTTGACAAGAAAATTTGACAAATTGTACTATAAGGGAAAAAGGTGCTATTTTATTCAGAGCCAAAATTCAGTACTAAATATAAGATGATGTAACCGCATCACTAGATTTGCACTGACAAATATTGCTTTCTTAAAATTTAAAATATAAGAAAACACTGATGTACTTTTGTTTAAATTTTTGTTATGGAGTACTTAATTTTAATAGAAACTGGAGCTTTGCGCTAGCCCTGTCCTTGCAGTAACCTGCTCCATCATCAGGCCACTTTTTGCCAGGCCCACATAATTAGAATTTGCATGCTATTTACTCTATTTGTGGTTCTCTGTTTGAAGAGGTGGTGTTAATTAGTGGATACAGAGTAAACAACAGTGGGATTGATGTCTTGTTATAAATGATTAATGTAAATGCAGGGGGGTGTCCTTTTTAATGTGCAAAATCTCTTTATTATTTTTTGTGCCAGTGCTTATTGTAATGTTTATTTTGTTGTTTTTGTTATTGTTGTTATTTTGAGCATATTTAGCATTGTTTTAAACATGGTCACCAAAAGTGGCAAAGTCTGTTTATTAACATCTAATAAACTTGAAAATAACCTCTCATGTATGTAGCAAATTCTGTAGCCTTCTTAGTTTGTGTACGCAACTTTATTTTTCCAAATGCTTTTGTATTTAGAAGAAAATATATATTTGCTTAAAAAATCTGCTACTAAATATTGTTTAGGAGAACTATTGTTAAAAAAAGAACAGTTGCCACTGATGTTTAAATCATGTGTTATATGCTCTTCCTTAGTTTTTGACAATAAAATTGATGGACAGATTGTTTATTTTTCATTTGTGTAAATATATAGAAAAGTGTTTCTTCTGTGGATAAATTACTACAGTGCCTAATTTCCTTACATGTAGTATCTGTGGAAATATTTTGCATTCATTCTTTGGCAAACTTTATATAGTGGTTTCGTAGATGTAAGGTCACCTTACATTTTTCCACTTTGCAGTGTAGAAACATTAAATTGTGACCGGGTTGCATTTAAGATGATGTTATGGTAGTTTATATTTTCTTTGTGAATTTTCTTACAGAGTTTAGACATTAAAAACTGCTCTTGGTTTGAATGTTCCTATATACAGATCATTGCAACACTTGGGTGATCTCTACTTCCAAACTTAAAATCTTCCCCAGAAAGAGTGCCTTTCTTGTAGTGACTAGTCCCTGCTCCTCATATATACTAGTGACGGATGTTGGCTCAAACTTGTCTTGCATACACATGGTCACACAAAGTTGTCGGAAAATCCGATCATTCTGAACGCGGTGACGTAAAACACGTACCCCGGGACTATAAACGGGGCAGTAGCCAATAGCTTTCATCTCTTTATTTATTCTGAGCATGCGTGGCACTTTGTGCATCGGATTTGTGTACACACGGTCGGAAATTCCGACAACGGATTTTGTTGTCGGAAAATTTTATAGCCTGCTCTCAAACTTTGTGTGTCGGAAAATCCGATGGAAAATGTGTGATGGAGCCTACACACGGTCGGAATTTCCGACAACAAGGTCCTATCACACATTTTCCATTGGAAAATCCGACCTTGTGTACGGGGCATAACTTCCCAGCAATATAATGAGCAGAGTCCAGAGGTTTTCGTACCCTAAGTTACACACTATTTTGTGTGCGTTTACGCGCACATCATGGGTACGGCAGCCCAATAATTTGCTGTACCCGCAAGAAAAATGGGTGAAGAAGTCCCAGAACCATTTCCAAAACCACGCTACACAGAACCACATGGTGGCTGCATTTTACGATGCCTGTGGTTGCCATCAAGAATTATTGGCATCCCAACCTAGTACATCCTGGCTTTTTACACACCAGCACTGCAGCATGGTGATGTGACGAGTCCCAGCAGTGCAGTACAAGCTGATGAGGTGGCTAGCACTCGTTTCCCACAGCTAACCAAGAAATTGCACGCAGGCCTGTAGAGCCCATAGTGTCCTTCTGCAGGTGCTTGCAAATCCTGATTGGCAGCCCCCCAGATTCAGCAGCACCTGTTATCCCCCCATTCACAGCCCAACCCGGAATTTAGATGGAAACAGCAAAACTAACAGCTCCCCTTGGTTTTTTGAGTTGTTGTTTAAGGAAAATCTGTATCGATTGTGAACCAAAGCAGTCTTTACGCACAAAAATACATTGCTGCCAACCCAAATTCAGCTCTTGCAACACCATTCACATGGAAATGTATCACGGTTTCTGAATTTAAAACTTTTTTGGGCCTAACCCTTAACATGGGCACTACAAAAAAGAACCCAATTCATCATATGTTCTCTGCTGCAATGGCAAGGAAAAGATATGAGACAATAATGCGTATTACACAATTTAGTGCTATAACGCTGTTGTCCTTGGGGTGACCCTGAATATGATCAGCTTTACAGAATTCGACCCCTGATAAACTACTTCTGAGAAATTTGCAGATTTGTATATGCCCCAACAAAACATTTGCATTGACGAGTCCCTTATACATTTCACTGGCCGCTTTGCAATTAAGCAGTATCTCCCCAGCAAGTGTGCTAGATATGGGGTCTAACTGTATAAGCTCTGTGAGAGGGCAACAAGCTATACATACAAATTCAGAGTTTATAAGGGGAAAATCACAGGCTGAATGAAAAAAAAAAAAAAACATTACATATATGCCTAACATTAGAAGAGTGGGTGGATGTGTGGCAGTAGATTCTAACGGTGGGCATACCACACACTTTTTCTGGCAGAGATTTCTCCATTTTCCACAGGCTGCACGAAAAAAGAACATTACATGTATGCCCAACATTAGTTGAGTGGGTGGATGCGTAGCGGAAGCTTCTAATGTTGGGCATAAAATGCCAGGACAGTTCAAACACCCCTTTTGGACCCAAGCTATTTGCTGAGAGGCATGTTGATTCCATTAAATATATTTTTTTTTGCCACAAGTTTTTGAAAAATTATAATTTTTTTGTTTTTTCTACACAAAGTTGTCACTTTAACCACCTCAATACAGGTCACACTTCGAGTGACAACTGCGCAGTCATGCTACACTGTAACCATGTGAAATTGTTATCATTTTCTTCACACAAATAGAGCTTTCTTTTGGTGGTATTTAATCACTCCTGGGTTGTCTTTTTTTTTCAAAAAAAAAAAAAAGGCCAAATGTTTTGAAAAAAAAAGTTTTTCTTAGTTTCTGTCAGTAAATTTTGTAAATAAGTAATTTTTCTCCTTCAGTGATGGGCGCTGATGGGCACTGATAGGCTGCACTGATGGGCACTGATGAGGCGGCACTTATGGGCACTGATTAGGTGGCACTGATGAGGAGGCACGAATATGCCGCACTTATGGGTACTGATATGTGGCACTAATGAGCACTGAAATGCGGCACTGATGGGTGGCACTGGGCACAGATAGGCGGCACTGGTGGGCACATATAGGCAGCATTGATGGGCAGCAATGATGAGCAGTGATGGGCATTGATAGGCAGCACTGATAGCCAGCACTGACTGGCATCACTAATGGCCACTGATTGCTGGCACTTGTGGACACTGATTGCTGGCACTTGTATGCACAAATTGGTGGCAATTGTGGGCACAGATTGGTGGCAATTGTGGGCACTGGTTGGCACTGATTACTGGCTGTGGTGGGCAATCATTGCTGGCACTGGTGGGCACTTAATTGTAATCAGGGCACTTATGATCAGTGCCCTGAATACATACCTAACTGTCCCCATTGTGAGGAGATGCCGCTGATCGGCTCTTCTCTCCTCACAGTCTGTCAGTGTGAGGCGAGGAGCACCAATTACCGGCATCTCCATGTTTACATTTAATAAAATTCAAAAAGTCGTGCTAAAAAAATGAAAGTGGCAACAGGCAAGTGCCTAAAGGCCTCAAAAAAATATGAGGATAAATAGTGGTCACTAAGCTAATATTTCAATGCTAATCAGTGTATGAATGCACCATAAAAAATTAAACTTATAGAACACAGATATTGCTTTATATGTCCATAAAAAAATCAAAAAAAAAGAAGAAAAAAAACACTCAATGATAAGTAGCTTGATACGGGTAACAAGTGAATGCCTGAAAACACTAAGGCAAAATATAACAGTGTGACAGATATATGTCTAAGAGAGCCGTGTCACAAAACTAAAAAATGATATTCAGTGTATAAAATAAACCAAGCTTATAAATTCAAAAGAAAAGAAAGTCCATAGTTGTACAGAAACAGTGATGATTATAGTCCGTACATGCTTTGTAGCACACATACAAAACGGAGTAATAAGTGTCCCCAAGTGCTGAGTGAATATGGAACCAAAACTTGCTGCAGTGAATAAGGTGCGTAGGCAGACCTCCACCGTTCAAAAACTGCTGCCTCTTACCAGAAAAAGTTGGTCTCTTAATTATGGGAGACCTAAAGGGCGGATGGCTACAACCCCAGCCAGGGATCTGTACAACAGGCACTTGTTGTCATCCGAATCCAGGAACTCCCTCCGCCAGTCACACCTCAGTAAGTAGGATGTATCCCCATAAAAGAGATAAAAAGCTCCACATAGCATAAAATCTAACGTTTATTGAATAAAAAAAGGTATGGATTGCACTTACAAAAGCAGTAGTGTATAAAAGCATATATGCAAGCCGGCCGGCTCCAAGACAACCCGTGTCTTCCGGGTATTCGAATTGCGGTGTCGTCGGGACGTAGCTCCTCCTCCCTACGTCGTTTCGTCACAACAGGACCAACTTTTTCTGGTAAGAGGCAGCAGTTTTTGAATTTTATTAGATTATATGGTTTACTACTTTTTAGTCGCAGCTCATGTAAGTTGAACTAGTGTTAGTGCAGTATTTATTTTATACCATGTTTACATTTGACTGGCTGTGATTGGACACAGCCAATCACATGGTTAAAAAGCCGCGGCCCCCAGGGGCGTGCGAGATTGGTCGTTCTGGGAGGCCGTCATATGACGCCCACCCAGAACAAGAGCTGTACCTCCAAGCCGTCATTTGATGGGGGGGAAGCGGCAAGTGGTTATTAAAAAAGAAAATAAAATCCACACATGCCATGGGTATGTGGAATTACACCCAAAATACATTCTGCTGCTTCTCCCGGGTATGTGGATACCACATGTGTGAGACTTTTGGCAGCCTAGCCACATACAAGCCCACAAAATCCAATGACCACCTTCAGGCTTTCAGAGGGTGTATTTCCTCATGTTGCTTTCTCACTACCTATCACAGTTCTGGAGGCTCTGAAATGCCAGGATAGTGCAACCCAACCCCCCCCCCCACACACACACACACACACACCAAATTACCCCTTTAGAGGCATGATATTTTGCAGATCTCAATTTTAGTCAGAAGGTTATGAAGAAAGGAAAAAAAAATTGTTTTCTTTCTTCGTTTGCTGAAAACTTGAGGCAACAAATTAGATTTTAGGGGTTGTTTTAACTATCTTGCCCTTTCAGAGCCTCCAAAACTAATAGATAGTGAGGAAGCGACATGAGGAAATTACACCCTTTGATTAACGTTGCCCTTTAAGAAGCGGCTTCCGGGGGGCGCGCGCCGCCGCGACCTCCGTGAGTGTGGTCGTGTGTTCCGTGCACTCGATGTCCGCGGGGATACCCGCGATCGTCTCACGGAGAGGAAGAACGGGGAAATGATGTAAACAAGCATTTGCCCGTTTTGCCTACTGACAGGACACCGATCACACCTCTCTGTAATCGGGAGCAGTGATCAGTGTCGTGTCACACATAGCCACTCGCCCCCACAGAGTCACTCCCTAGGACACACTTAACCCCTACAGTGCCACCTAGTGGTTAACCACGTCACTGCCAGTCACATTTACACAGTGATCAATGCATTTTTGATTGCTGTATAAATGTGAATGGTCCCAAAATAGCGCCAAAAGTGTCCGATCTGTCCGCCATAATGTCGCAGTCACGATAAAAAATCACTGATCGCCGCCATTACTAGTACAAAAAAAAATATTAACAAAAATGCCATAAAACTATCCCCTATTTTGTAGACACTATAACTTTTGCACAAACCAATCAATAAACGCTTATTGCGATTTTTTTTACCAAAAATATGTAGAAGAAGAATACGTATCGGCCTAAACTGAGGAAAAAAAATGTTTTTTTATATATTTTTTGGGGATATCTATTATAGCAAAAAGTAAAAAATAATGCGTTTTTTTCAAAATTGTCGCTTTTTTTGTTTATAGTGCAAAAAATAAAAACCGCAGAGGTGATCAAATACCACCAAAAGAAAGCTCTATTTGTGGGAAAAAAAGGATGTAAATTTTGTTTGGGAGCCACATTGCACGACAGCGCAATTGTCAGTTAAAGCGACGCAGTGCCGAATCGCAAAAAACGCTCTGGTCTTTTGCCAGCCAAATGGTCCGGGGCTTAAGTAGTTAAAGTGTTAAAAAAAAAAAAAAGATTTTTTTGTCACTATTCAAAAACTTATAGCAAAAATTGAATTCTCCCATTGACTCAATGTGCCTCTCAGCAAATAGTTTGGGGTGTCTACTTCCGGAAAAGGGGTCGTAATGGGGGGGGGTGTTTGTACTATCCTGGCATTTCAGGGCCTCTAAACTGTGATAGGTAGTCAGGAAGTAAAATAAGGAACTCGCCCTTTAACCACTTCAGCCCCGGAAGGATTTACCCCCTTCCTGACCAGAGCACTTTTTACAAATTGGCACTGCGTCGCTTTAACTGCTAATTGCGCGGTCATGCAATGCTGTAACCAAACGAAATTTGCGTCCTTTTCTTCCCACAAATAGAGCTTTCTTTTGATGGTATTTGATCACCTCTGCCGTTTTTATTTTTTGCGCTATACACGGAAAAAGACCGAAAATTTTGAAAAAAAATGATATTTTCTACTTTTTGTTCTAAAAAAAATCCAATAAACTCAATTTTAGTCATACATTTAGGCCAAAATGTATTTGGCCACATGTCTTTGGTAAAAAAAATGTCAATAAGTGTATATTTATTGGTTTGCGCAAAAGTTATAGCGCCTACAATCTAGGGTACATTTTCTGGAATTTACACAGCCTTTAATTTATGACTGCCTATGTCGTTTCTTGAGGTGCTAAAATGGCAGGGCAGTACAAAACCCCCACAAATGACCCCATTTTGGAAAGTAGACACCCCAAGGAAATTGCTGAGAGGCATGTTGAGCCCATTGAATATTCATTTTTTTTGTCCCAAGTGATTGAATAATGACAAAAAAAAAAAAAAAAAAATTACAAAAAGTTGTCACTAAATGATATATTGCTCACACAGGCCATGGGCATATGTGGAATTGCACCCCAAAATACATTTAGCTGCTTCTCCTGAGTATGGGGATACCACATGTGTGGGACTTTTTGGGAGCCTAGCCGCATACGGGGCCCCGAAAACCAATCACTGCCTTCAGGATTTCTAAGGGCGTACATTTTTGATTTTACTCCTCACTACCTATCACAGTTTTGAAGGCCATAAAATGCCCAGATGGCACAAACCCCCCCCAAATGACCCCATTTTGGAAAGTAGACACCCCACGCTATTTGCTGAGAGGCATGTTGAGTCCATGGAATATTTTATATTTTGACACAAGTTGCGGGAATGTGACAATTTATTTATTTATTTTTTTTTTTTTGCACAAAGTTGTCACTAAATGATATATTGCTCACACAGGTCATGGGCATATGTGGAATTGCACCCCAAAATACATTCTGCTGCTTCTCCTGAGTATGGGGATACCACATGTGTGGGACTTTTTAGGAGCCTAGCCGCGTACGGGACCCCGAAAACCAATCACCGCCTTCAGGATTTCTAAGGGGGTACATTTTTGATTTCACTCTTCACTGCCTATCACAGTTTCGGAGGTCATGGAATGCCCAGGTGGCACAAACCCCCCCCAAATGACCCCATTTTGGAAAGTAGACACCCCAAGCTATTTGCTGAGAGGCATGGTGAGTATTTTGCAGCTCTCATTTGTTTTTGAAAATGAAGAAAGACAAAAAAAATAATTTTTTTTTTCTTTTTTTAATTTTCAAAACTTTGTGACAAAAAGTGAGGTCTGCAAAATACTCACTATACCGCTCAGCAAATAGCTTTGGGTGTCTACTTTCCAAAATGGGGTCATTTGGGGGGGGGTTTGTGCCACCTGGGCATTCCATGGCCTCCGAGACTGTGATAGGCAGTGAAGAGTGAAATAAAAAATTTACGCCCTTAGAAAGCCTGAAGGCGGTGCTTGGTTTTCGGGGTCCCATACGCGGCTAGGCTCCCAAAAAGTCTCACACATGTGGTATCCCCGTACTCAGGAGAAGCAACAGAATGTATTTTGGGGTGTAATTTCACATATCCCCATGGCATGTTTGAGCAATATATCATTTAGTGACAACTTTGTGCAAAAAAAAAAAAAATTTGTCTCTTTCCCGCAACTTGTGTCACAATATAAAATATTCCATGGACTCGACATGCCTCTCAGCAAATAGCTTGGGGTGTCTACTTTCCAAAATGGGGTCATTTGGGGGGGGGGTTGAACTGTCCTGGCATTTTATGCACAACATTTAGAAGCTTATGTCACACATCACCCACTCTTCTAACCACTTGAAGACAAAGCCCTTTCTGACACTTTTTGATTACATGAAAAAATTATTTTTTTTTGCAAGAAAATTACTTTGAACCCCCACACATTATATATTTTTTTAAAGCAAATGCCCTACAGATTAAAATGGTGGGTGTTTAATTTTTTTTTTTCACACAGTATTTGCGCAGCGATTTTTCAAACGCATTTTTTGGGGAAAAAACACACTTTTTTACATTTTAATGCACTAAAACACACTATATTGCCCAAATGTTTGATGAAATAAAAAAGATGATCTTAGGCCGAGTACATGGATACCAAACATGACATGCTTTACAATTGCGCACAAACGTGCAGTGGCAACAAAATAAATACATTTTTAAAAGCCTTTAAAAGCCTTTACAGGTTACCACTTTAGATTTACAGAGGAGGTCTACTGCTAAAATTACTGCCCTCGATCTGACCTTCGCGGTGATACCTCACATGCATGGTGCAATTGCTGTTTACATTTGACGCCAGACCGACGCTTGCGTTCGCCTTAGCGCGAGAGCAGGGGGGACAGGGGTGCTTTTTTTTTTTTTTTCTTTATTATTTTTTTGCTTTTTTATCTTATTTTAAAACTGTTCCTTTCATTTTTTTTTTTTTTAATCATTTTTACTGTTATCTCAGGGAATGTAAATATCCCCTATGATAGCAATAGGTAGTGACAGGTACTCTTTTTTGAAAAAATTGGGGTCTATTAGACCCTAGATTTCTCCTCTGCCCTCAAAGCATCTGACCACACCAAGATCGGTGTGATAAAATGCTTCCCCAATTTCCCAATGGCGCTATTTACATCCGGCGAAATCTAAGTCATAAAATGCTCGTAGCTTCCGGTTTCTTAGGCCATAGAGATGTTTGGAGCCACTCTGGTCTCTGATCAGCTCTATGGTCAGCTGGCTGAATCACCGGCTGCATTCTCAGGTTCCCTGTTGAGACAGGAGAGCCAGAGAAAAACACGGAAGACGATGGGGGGGGGGGGCATTCTCTCTGCTTGTAAAAGCAGTCTAGAGGCTAATTAGCCGCTAGGATTGCTTTTACATGAAAGCCGACCGCTGGCTGAAAAGAATGATACCAAGATGATACCTAAACCTGCAAGCATCATTCTGGTATAACCACTCAAAGTCGTGAATGCTGTACCTGAAGACAAAAATATGGCTAACAATAAAGCACAGTAAACGGTAAAGTATAAAAAACTGCATACCTGAAAAGCAAACATGATAAAACATAATAACAATAAAACATTGCAGAATAGAATACAGTAAAAAAGAGCAGAACAATAGAGAGAATAGAGAGAGAGAGAATAGAGAGAGAACAATAAAACGACAACTATTATTTTTTATTTTATATTTTTGTTTGTGTTTTTTTTTTTTTTTTTTTTTACACTTTTTTTGTAACTGTAACTTTTATAACTGTAACCGGTTCCAGGTTCGGGTCTCTCAAAATGCGATGGCATCTTGGGAGACCCTGTGAAAGTGTGTCCTAGTCTGTGCAATGCTGTACCCTACGCTAATACTCAGCTAGTGAATGGTAGCGTTCAAAACATTCACCAATGCAAAGACCAGGATTGTCAGGACAGGAGGGACAATAATAGTGGGTGTCACGCCTATATCCGCGCTTGCTGCAGACACAACATCTTTTTTGGGGGGGTTCGTTGGGTAGGGGTACTCGGGAGGACATAAAGAAAATGCCTCTCATGCAGCCGACTGCATTTGGTTGGGGATGTGAATGGGGGAAGTACGGGCGCTGCAGAAGTGGTGGGTTCCCAATTAGGATTGGCGAATGCAGCAGGAAGGGCACTATGGGCACGACGGGCCTGTGTTTGTCTTCTTGGTGGCAGCGGGACACTACTTGTGCTTGCCACCTCACCAGCTTGAACTGCACTTATGGGACTCGCCACGTCACCAAGTGTTACTGCAGTGCTGGTTTGACTACGACCGGGGTGTACTAGGCCGCTGGCGCTTGCCAGTTCACCAAAACGCTACCAAAAAAACTGTTAACGATCGCAGGGATCAGGCCTGACTCTGCGAACGCTGCAGTTATGCGTTTAGTGTTTTGTAAGTGACAGTGATCGATCGATACTGCACTTGGGTGGGCTGGGCTGGGCCGGGCGGAGGGGCAAAACACAGGTGCTAGCAGGTATCTGGGCTGATCCCACTAACACTGCGTTTTTGGGAACCCTAAACTGCTGGGGATGCCAGTATAGATCTGATCGGATCAGATATTGATCAGTTCAGATACTATACCACTAAGGGAGGTGTACGGTGCGTGCGTGGGTGTTAGCGCTACTGGCACTAACCTGACGCTGCCTGGGGCTGGTGCTTGCCAGTTCACCAAAACGCTACCAAAAAAACTGTTAGCGATCGCAGGGATCAGGCCTGACTCTGCGAACGCTGCAGTTATGCGTTTAGTGTTTTTTTAAGTGACAGTGATCGATCGATACTGCACTTGGGTGGGCTGGGCTGGGCCGGGCGGAGGGGCAAAACGCAGGTGCTAGCAGGTATCTGGGCTGATCCCGCTAACACTGCGTTTTTGGGAATCCTAAACTGCTGGGGACGCTAGTATAGATCTGATCGGATCAGATATTGTTGCGTTCAGATACTATACCACTAAGGGAGGTGTACGGTGCGTGTACGGTGCGTGCGTGGGTGTTAGCGCTACTGGCACTAACCTGACGCTGCCTGGGGCTGGTGCTTGCCATTTCACCAAAACGCTACCAAAAAAACTGTTAGCGATCGCAGGGATCAGGCCTGACTCTGCGAACGCTGCAGTTATGCGTTTAGTGTTTTGTAAGTGACCGTGATCGATCGATACTGCACTTGGGTGGGCTGGGCCGAGCCGGGCGGAGGGGCAAAACGCAGGTGCTAGCAGGTATCTTGGCTGATCCCGCTAACACTGTGTTTTTGGGAACCCTAAACTGCTGGGGACGCTAGTATAGATCTGATCGGATCAGATATTGATCCGTACAGATACTATACCACTAAGGGAGGCGTATGCTGCGTGCGTGGGTGTTAGCAGTACTGGCGCTAATCTGACGCTGCCTGGGGCGACGCATATCACCGCCGGGCGATCAGGGGGCTAAATCTTTATTCGGTAATAAACGGCGGGTGCCCTGACACTATAAAAAATAAACGAACTAACCAGCGTCACCCGTAACGGTTATACAGTGATCAGTGGTGAAAGGGTTAACTAGGGGGCAATCAAGGGGTTAAAACATTTATTAGGTAGTATATGGGGGTCCCTGTCGCTATAAAACGCTGACGGCGAACCTAAATATTTACCTCACTAACTAGCATCACCAGCGACACTAATACAGCGATCAGAAAAATGATCGCTTAGCGACACTGGTGACGGGGGGTGATCAAGGGGTTAAAACTTTATTAGGGGGGGTTAGGGGGGTACCCTAGACCTACAGGGGGCTACCACTCATTGCCCTAACACTGTAACTGTCACAAACTGACACCAATACAGTAATCAGAAAAAAAAAAAAAAAAAAACCTGCTGGTGTCAGTTTGTGACAGGGGGGGGGGGGGTGATTGGGGGGGGATCGGGGGGCGATCGGGGGGGGGATCGGGGTGTTTAGTGTGCCTGGCATGTTCTACTGTGTGTGTAGTGTGTTGGTGCACTCACATTGCAGTCTTCTCTCCTCGGCCCGGAACGGAAAATACCGAGCCGAGGAGAGATGACATCATTTCCTCTGCCTCTGTGTACAATACAGAGGCAGGGAAATGATCCCATTGGCTGGGAGCGATCGCGAGGGGGGGGCCACGAATGGATGGCCTCCCCCTCACCTCCGATCGCCGGGGGACATTTGCCGACCGCCGCAGGCACCGGGGGGGGGTCCGATCGGACCCCCCACCCGCGGGCAGGCAAGGACGTACATGTAAGTCCTTTTGCCTGCCCGTGCCATTCTGCCGACGTATATAGTCGTGCGGCGGTCGGCAAGTGGTTAAAAGCCTGAAGATGGTCATTGGATCCCCATATGCGGCTAGACTCCCAAAAAGTCTCTCACATGTGGTATACCCATACTCGGGAGAAGTAGCAGAATGTGTTTTTGAGTGTTATTCCACATATACCCATGACATATGTGAAAAATATCTCATCAAAATGACAACTTTGTGTAAAAAAAAAAAAAAAAAAAAATTATTTTTTGTCATTTTCCAAAAACTTGTGGCAAAAAATAAAATCTTCCATGGACTCAACATAACTCTCAGCAAAAAGCTTGGGGTGTCTACTTTCTGAAAACTGATCATTTGGGGGGGAGGGGGGGTGTTTGTACTATCCTGGCATTTCAGGGCCTCCGAAACTATGATGGGTAAAGAGAAAGTGAAAGGAGGAAATCACAACCATTGAAAGCCGGAAGATGGTCTTTGGTTTTTGACCCCTGCACGTGATTAGGCTTCCAAAAAGTCTCCAACATATGGTGTACCCATATTTGGGAAAAGTAGCAGAATGTGTTTTGGGGTGTAATTCCACATTTACCCATGGTATATGTGAGAAAAATATCATTAACCACCTCAATACAGTGCATTTTCGCCCCGTTCCTGCCCAAGCCATTTTTCAGCTTTCAGCACTGTCGCACTTTGAATGACAATTGCGCGGTCAAACAACACTGTACCCAAATGAAATTGTTATCATTTTTTCCCCACAAATAGAGCTTTCTTTTAGTGGTATTTGATCACCTCTGTGGTTTTTATTTTTTGCGCTCTAAACAAAAGAAGAGTGACAAGTTTTAAAAAAAACACAATAATTTTTACCTTTTGCGATAATAAATATCCAATTTTTTTTTCTTTAAAACAAATTTTTTCTCAGTTTAGGCTGATATGTATTCTTGTACATATTTTTGGTAAAAAAAAATCGCAATAAGCGTATATAGATTGGTTTGCGCAAAAGTTATAGCGTCTACAAAAATTTATTTTTTTAAATTTTTTTACTAGTAATGGCGGCGATCTGCGATTTTTATCGTGACTGCGATATTGCGGTGGACACATCGGCCACTTTTGACACATATTTGGGACCATTCACATTTATACAGCGATCTGTGCTATAAAAATGCATTGATTACTGTATAAATGTGACAGGCAGGGAAGGGGTTAACACTAGGTGGTGATCGAGGGGTTAACTGTGTTGCTAGGGAGTGATTCTAACTGTAGGGGGCGGGGACTCACTAGGGGAGGAGACCGAGCGGTGTTCCTCTGTACTGGGAACACACCATCGGTCTCCTCTCCTCTGACAGGACCGTGGATCTGTGTGTTTACACACACAGATCCACGGTCCTGCTGTGTTACCGGTAATCGTGGGTGCCCGGCGGACATCGCGGCCGCCGGGCACGCGCACCGGGTGCCTAGTGACACCGCGCGCGCGATTGCCGGCGGCGGCGCACGCACCCTGGTGGCCTAGGAAAGCGAGGACGTCATATGACGCCCGCCCGCCACGAGAGCTGCGCCGCCTGACGGCCGGCGGTCGGCAAGCAGTTAAAATACCAAATTTGTGTAAAAAAAATTTATTTTTTGTCATTTTCCAAACACTTGTGGCAAACATTAAAATTCTCCATGGACTCGCCATGCCTTTCGGCAAATACCTTTGGGTGTCTTTCCAAAAGGGGTCATTTGGGAGGGGGGGGGGCATTTTAGTACCTCAAGAAATGTGGTAGGCAGTCAAAAAGTAAAAGCTGCGTAAATTCTAGTACACACATATGCCGTAGTTTGTAGACACTATAATGTTCACACAAAAGCAATTATTATACTCTCATTGGGATCGTTTTTTTTAAACCA
The DNA here is from genome assembly GCF_042186555.1 of Aquarana catesbeiana. NCBI lineage: Eukaryota > Metazoa > Chordata > Amphibia > Anura > Ranidae > Aquarana > Aquarana catesbeiana. The sequence continues at coordinate 745,748,983 of NC_133324.1, forward strand.
AAGACATGTAGCAGAATAGGATTTGGTCTAAATTTATGATATTTGACTTTATTGGATATTTTTTTATAACAGAAAGTAGAAAATAGTTATTTTTTTAGAATTTCTTTTTTTTATAACATAAAAAACCCAGTGATGATCAAATACCACCAAAGGATAGCTCTATTTGTGTGAAAAAAACGTATATAAATTTAATTTGCGTACAGTGTTGCATGACAAAGGAAATTACAGTTAAAGTAGTGCAGTGCTGAATAGCAAAATATGCTCTGGATATGAAGGAGGTAAAACCTTGTGGAGCTCCCAACTAGTGTCAGGTTATTGCTTGTGTCCTTAGGTGATGGATATCTTCTCTCTACTGAAATAAGTATGCCTTCTTACATGGAGTTTTTTTGTCTCATCACATTCTACCAGATAGGTTTTGTGAGCTTTTCAGCATCAGACATCTGTTTCTCAGATTTGCAAGGCTGCCATATAGACTTCTGTACACACCTTTGTTAAGCTGTACCATGAATGTTTAAGTCTTCTCTGATGCCAGTTTTGGGCAAAAGGCTTTCACAGAAAAATGTGTTATCTGGAGAACAATACAGGACCTAGGACTCTCTCCCCATTGGTTGTATGATCTTGTAAAATAGAGCTGCTCTCTTAAAAACCAAACCTAATAAAGTGAAAATATGAGCTATTGCATTGATAACAAAAATGTGTGACAGTGTAAAACAAGATGTAGGTTTAATCAGTCCCAAGAGATAAGTGAGAAACTTGGACAGATAACACAAGCAAACACCAAGTGTTTAATGTCCTCCTTGTGTAGATCACATATTCACACTAACATGCAAAGTGTAAATCCACCACCACATGAAGTGTGTGCTTACCAGCTTACACAAGCTGAATCGCTTGTGGCTAATACCCAGCCAGGGCCTTTATCTTCAGGGATGGCAAATGGATAACAAATCTGAACAGAACAGCCTCCCAACACCACTTTCAAGCGGATGGTCTTTCTATTTCACAGGGGCTCAATGGATTCAGAATCCTCACTCGATTCTCGTGTTCATAGCAACCCAAAAAAAGGAGGCTCACCATAGGTAAAATCAAACTAGTATTTCACTAGCCGACCAGCCGCCGTCCTTATACTGTGGCAGGTTGGCTCTCCTGGGCAAATCACCGTAGCTGTACGTCGGCTCTTTAAATAGCCTTAGTAGGAGCTGATGCACGTGCTCAGCGGCCGCAATGTCCATCGGGCACCCGCAGTCGCTCCTGAGAGAGAGGAGGATCTGTAAATGTAAACAGACAGATCCCTGTTCTGTTGGGGAGAGGAGAGAGATCTGTTTCTAGTGATCAGAAACAGCGATGTCTCTCTACTCCCAGCCACTACTCTGCCCCCACAGTTAGAAACACCTCCCTGGGACACACTTAACCCCTTGATCACTCTCTAGTGTTACCCCCTTCCCTGCCAGTGACATTTATATAGTAATCAGTGGCTATTTTTAGCTCTGATTGCTGTATAAATGTCAGTGGTCCCAAAAACATGTCAAAAGTGTCCGATCTGTCCGCCGTAGTAAAAAAAGTAAAAGTGATTGGGCCCTTGTTCTTTGTCTTCTGTTGCAGGCTGAGCTCTGCAAGAGGCTGATACCAAGTCAAAATGAGATACTTGTACCTCTCATTAAAAAAGATATAAATTTAAGGATGTATTATTATATACACTGATGCATTCAAGTTGATATTTATATGTGCATGAAGTTAAGCCTCAAAGCGTTTGTTACCCCCCAAAAATATAAAGATCCTGTACCTTTAAAGCATGTTATACAGCACAGTGCCTGTGCTGTGTATTTTGGCCCCCTGTATCACCTGAAATACCTGGCTCCGCTCTGTACGCTGGCTCCAATATATCAGGGCTGCTGAGCCCAGACACTATTGTCAATGCACGTGCCTCCGTCATATGCTGCTATCTGCAGCTCTCCTGTCTCCCTCTGTCCTCCCCCTCCCCTCCCTGCCTGTAATCTTTCACTATTGCTGATCTGCTCCTCTCCCTGCTGCTTCAGAACTAACTGATCTGTATATTATCCCCTATGTCAGATAAAAAGCTGTGTGCTAGTGCCTATGCCTATGCTATTAAAAAAAAAAATATTTCTACCTGTTTTAACAGGGTCTTGCAGCGATCACATGACTCCAGGCTTTCAGCTCCTCTCCTCCCCTCCTCTCTGGCTGACGTCAGCAGGGGAATCTCAGCCCTACCCATCGGAGATATCACACGGGGAGAGCTGAGAGCCTGGAGTCATCTTATCGCTGGGAGATGCTGTTAAAACAGGTAGAAATCTTTTTTTTTTTTTTATAAAGCACAGCCACTAGGATGCAGCTTTTCATCTGAGGGGATGATATAAAGAGGAGATAGTGGCTTAACAACCACTTTAAGGTTGAATATATTTTTTATTAAACATTTTTCAAGTAGCGCAATACAGGGTACAAAATAAAGAAAAAAAAGGGGGGGTGGGGAGCGGTGGTAAACAAATACCACCAAACAAATCGGTATATAACATTAATTTATGTAAGTGCAAATAATGCTCAAAAGTTTCAGTCAGCATCATAAACATTCTGGGTGTCCACGCAGTTGGACTCGTCTATCCGTGAACACGGAAAGGGAGGGGGAGAAGAGAATAAGGGGGGAAAGATGGTGAAGGCATAAATATACATACAGTGTAGTGTGTCTGTTATAATTCGTTCTCAATGTATCTGAAACAAAATGATTGGAAAACCTTTCACTGGAGCGTGGTCATCAACTCACGGGGACCACATTCCCCAGTGATACTCCGGGATTGAATACCTAGAACTTCCCTCAGCTCATCCTCTTTATAGTCTGTGTAATAATCTATCCGAGGCTGAATAGTGGACCCAAACATACCACAGTTTGAGGTGTTTGTCCCAGGTGTCTCCGTCCCTAGCCTGCATCTCCTCCATAAGCATAATGTCATTGAGGATATCAATCCACCTATGAAGGGGGATTTCGCAATCAGCTGGCGAGCTGCTGACAGAAAAAACCTGAGGAGGTTAGTTTTCTGGGATTTGAATGAGCCTGGGAGGATAGACAGCAGGGCCACCTTAGGGAAGAGGACGAGAGAGTCATCATACATTTCGCTATATACCTCAAATATTCCTTTCCAGAAGGGGTGGACTCAATCACACTCTCACCAGATGTGGAGATAGCTTCCTTTTCCTCTGTGACAGCGCCATCAGGTATTCCATTCTGTGGACCGAGACTGGATCTCTATACCATCTAGAGAGTAGTTTGTAGTTCTCCTGCGCGAAGCTGGAGATCGAAGACTTATGGGTAAATTTAAAGGAGGTTTGCCATTCTCCTGGAGAGATTTCCGTATCTAGGTCGCTGGACCACTTTTGTGTAAAGGTGGGTAAGGTGTTATGTGTGTGGGAGAGAATTTCTTTGTATATTAAAGATAATGTGTGTCTAGGGACCTGGGAGAGACCACACATTTCCTCGAAGGCCATTGGGGTCCCTATGTATCCGACCAGATAAGTGTAGGGCAGAGCAAAATTTCATCAAGGACATCATGGGTAACCAATCTGTCGTGGTGGTGGTGGTGGTGGTGGGGGGGGGGGGTTGGTGTCCTAGTGGAATAAATGCCCGTCGTGTGAACAAATGAGCGTGCTGCTGGCCACCCTGCTCTCTCATAGCCACCCACACATCCCAAGACATCATAGTCAGGAAGTGTCGGGTTGTCAAATAAAGGGGTTAAAGGGCTGAGGTCAGTAGACAGTGCAAATGCTGTATGTCGACAGTACAATAAAGCTAGTGATGCCACTATGATGAGTGGATGGATGGGTTAAGAGTAGGGACAGGAGCAAATGAGGGAGAGGAGGTGAGGACATCACCAGCTGCCCTCTCCTTTGTCCAGAAGTCAGATAGTAAGAAAAGTAGAACCATCAGTTTAACACGGGTGAACTCACAAAACAAAGATTAAATAATCTTTTGGTGGGTCACGTTGCACCGCGTGTGAGCTTCTTGAACAATTGAGAGCTTTTAAAGGTCGTCCAAGGTTCCCATGTTGCAGTGAATTTCTTGTCTAAAGTGTTGTAGAACAGCTCCTCCATCTCCGCCACACGGTTAATTCGCTAAAACCATTCTGTCACTGAAGGCGGGGGTGTCGACCGCCAGTGCACTGGAACACACATCCTTGCAGCGTTGACCATATGCATTGCAATCGATTTATAATAGCATTTTTTAAATATTTTTGACAGGTGTAGTAGATATTGTGCTGGAGAAAAATCCAGGGCTGACACTTTCATGATTACATCATGTACTCTATGCCAAAATGGCTGGAGTGACGAGCAGTTCCACCAAATGTGGAGGAACGTGCCCGTCTCCCTTCCACATCGCCAGCCCTGATCAGAGACTGAGGGGGAAATTTTGTGAATCAGGTCTGGGGTTCTATACCAGCGCTTTTGCAGTTTATATCCATTTTCTTGCACAGAAACATTCAGAGACCCCTTGTGGATATAGAGATTTATACGGTCCCAGTCATCATCTCCTATCTCTGTTCCCAAAGCGGATTCCCAGTAAGCGTGGTCCAAGTGTAGAGGGGTTTCCGAACAGAGAGGCGTAGACAAACGATATGACATGGCTCTGGGGAGACGTGCGAGAGCAGAGTGACTCCAATATTGTAGCGGAATTGGTAAAACTCTCTCCACAGGACAGGCATCGAGAAAGTGTTTGAGTTGCATATAGGGCCAAAATGGAAAGGCACCTGTTTTTGAAATCTCTGCAAGTTCTGTTTATCGTATAAAGCGGCCTCTGTGGAAAAAGTGTTTGGCCACCATCTCCTCATATGGCCATCTGCCTTCACGAAAGCTCCAGATAAGACTGGGGGAAAATCCGGGTTGCCCCTAACCTGGGTTATTGGAGCATAATTTGGCCGAGTGTGTGGCACAGGCTCTATCAAAAGGCATGAAGAGTGGCACTAACATTTAGGGACACATGGTCCCTGGTCAGCCACGGGACATAGAGTAAGTCAGCGTTTGAGATCAGGTTTTCAAGGGTCACCTACCCTTTGCATCGTGTATGTACATTTCAATCAATGATCCGTGCAAGATGAACTGCCCAGTAATAACGCTGAAGGTCAGGGAGGCCAATACCCCCGCTTGCTTTTGGCAGGACCAGCTTCGTCCAGCGTATTCGGGGGGGGGGGGTTTGTTGCCCCAAAGGAATGCACGATTGATAGACTTATATAGCTGAAAGAATGCAGGTGGTAGACGGATCGGTAATGTTTGGAGCTTATACAGCAAGCGTGGGAGGATTGTCATCTTAATTATAGACGTGCATTCAAACCAGGAGATAGTGGATCTATCCCATTTCTGGAGATCCTGACGTATGTTCTGCAGCTCCGCCAGAAAGTTTCTGTTGTATAGCTCCGATAGAGTAGCAGGGAGTTGGATACCTAGGCACGTAATGGCATCCTCTTTCCACTGAAATGGAAAATGCTGCTGGCATTGCTTTGCCAGTTTCACGGGCAAGGAGATATTTAAATCAAAAGATTTAGAATAATTGATTTTCAGACTAGACAGGATTTTGAAGCGTTTAAGAACTTGCAGAGACGTTGGTAGAGACGTTAACGGCGTCCGCAAAGGCTGCGATCTTGAACTCCTGATCTCGCACATGTATGCCCCTAATGTCTGTATTAGCTTGGATGCACCGAATGAGGTGTTCAAGCGTAAGAATATAAAGCAAAGAGGAAAGAGGACAACATTGTCTGGTCCCGTTATGGACGGAGAAGGCATCTGACAGGCAACCATTGGCTTTGACCTTTGCGCTAGGGTTACAGGGACATAATGAAGGCTCTCATACATGGCCTGAGCCCCAGGAAGCCCAGGACCGTGTCCATACAGTCCCATGCCACTCTATCAAACGCCTTCTCCCCATCCATTGCCAGAAAGAAGCCCTCCTGCTGGGTAGACGTGAGCCAATGGTGTAGGTTCAGAGCTTTAATAGTGTTGTCCCTGGCCTCTCTACCAGGGACAAACCCCACTTGGTCTAAGCCAACCCAGGCAGGCACATGAAAGGAGAGACAGGTTGCTAGGATTTTGGCAAAGAGCTTAACATCCATGTTAAGGAGCGAGATCAGGCGGTAGCTAGAAACATTTGTGGGATCCTTCCCCTCTTTGGGGATCACAGAAATGTAAGCTTCCAGCAACCTCTCTGATCCACAGGGATTAGTGGAGAGAGAGTTGAACGCCTTGAGGAATCTTCGTGCTAACAGGTCCGAGAAGCTCTTATAATATTGGGGCTCTTACCTGGGCTCTTACCTGGCTTTGTGGCTTTCAGCGCCTCCATAAATTCCTCTGATGATATAGGGGTCTCTAGGGCCTGAGAATCAGTGACTGACAGTGCTGAGGGGCTTTATGAGCTCAGAAAATCTTGTATCAGAGAGGCTCACGTGGAAGGCAAGATGGGGTTTGAATTCCCAGTTTGGAGGTTGTATAAGTTGTTATAAAAGCCCTGGAACTGGCGGCAAATGTCTTCATTCTTAGAGTGGATCTGGCCTGAGGGGTCTATGATATGATGAATCGTGGAATTCAGTTTGCGTTGCTGAGTGGCCTTAGCAAGTAGTCTACCTGGTTTGTTCCCTATTCATAGAACAGCTTTTGGGACAAAACATTACGACGGCATGTCTTTTGAAATAATTATTCCGTTAACTGCAAGCGCAGCTCCTGTAAGTCCTGCAAAGTCTTAATCGCTAACGAGCATTTATGGTGCGCTTCTAAGGATCAAATCTTGGTGGAGAGAGAAAGGATCAATGCTTGATGTTCCTTTTTCCTCCTTGCCGAGATGGATAGTATCTGGCCTCTGATAACACATTTGTGGGCCTCCCATTGTGTCATGGGGGAGACATCAGGGGTGTCGTTGCGGAGGAAAAAATCCCTAAGCTCCTGTCTCAGGATACCAGAATCCCCAGAATCTGTGAGAAGAGACGCGTCCAGCCTCCAGAGCTTGGTGGAGGTGGCAGTGACTGGGAATACCAAGGTGTGTGTGATAGGATGGTGATCCGCAAGAACCATGCTCTTAATAGAGGCGCCGTGGAGATAGGACAGTTCTGATTGTGGGATAAAGAGGTAATTTATCCTTGCATACCGATTGTGCGGTGGGGAGAAAAACGTGTAGTCTGCTCGGGGATTTAGGGTTCTCCAAGTGTTGTGTAACGTAAAGGAGGCTAGCTGGAGTTTGATTTGGCATAGAGCAGAAAAGAGAAGGGAGGAGGTCTCCGTAGAGGTGTCTAATAAAGGGTCCATAGGCACATTGAAATCTCCTCCCAATATTAGGAGCCTGGACTGAAACAGAGTGAGTTTCATTATTACCTCTCGTGAAAAGGCAACCTGTTTTAAATTGGGACAGTACACGTTAGCTAGTGTAATTGGTTTGTTGTTCCACGTGCCCTTTAGAAAGAGAAATCTCCCTGCTGGGTCAAGTATCTGATCAGTGATGTGGAAGGTTTTGGAAAGCAGGATTGAGGCACCTTTGGATTTGGAGTCTGGACATGTGGTGTGGAATGCAGTGGGAAAGCGGCCGTCATGAAAGTGTGGGACTGAGCCAGATTTAAAATGTGTTTCTTGGAAGAAGAGGACCTGTGTCCAGATGTGCTTCTGCAAGGGTACTCAAGATATTTGGGGGCACACCCTAAAAGATGCATTAAAGATGGTGCACACATGGTTAGTGGGTCCTACACTATCCATAGACTGGGAGATCCTGCTTCTCTGAACCATGGGAGCCATACACTCCTCTATATGGGAGAACTAATAGGTCTTCACCTTTGACACAGGTGGACACTAATGAGAGGCACTGATGAGGGAGTGGGGTGCGCCTGCCCAAAAGGATTTGGTCAGAATCCATACAATAGACAAACAAGATATTTGGGGGGCAAACCCTAAAAGATGCATCAAAGATGGTGCAGTCATAAGACCATACAACAGAACAACATATTACAGCACACACATGCAAAAAAAGACATTTACCTCCTGCAAGGCTAATTAAAACACCTAGACATTTTCAAAAAACATTATTAAAAAATATGGGGATTTGGTCACACCATATTGCTATATGGAGCTTAAGCCCACTAACTGTGACAAAGTACCCCATGTTGGTACTGCAAGGATACTGCTGCATTTTTCTGGGACATTCAGTCCTTTACGTTAAGCGAGTAAACTTTAAGAGAAAGAGAAGCTGAGCGTGATGTGTTGTATGCCATGATCTACTTTCTAGACTCTGGGTCTGTATATGAACAACGGAGGGGGGGGACTTTAAGATCGGGACAGAGGATTTAACCTGGGCCTATGCTATGAGAAGAGAGGTAAACTAGCTGTGTGAGGTTCACACAAATCGACTACCGGAGGTGTAAGCAGACCTGCTGACCCACCTAATTGGAGCGGAAGAGGGCCCCGGAGGGAAAGGGGCAGGGTTGCCGGATATGTTCAGAGGGGAGCCTGCCACTCTGAGGTGGGAGAGAGGTCTAACAGTAGGACACCAAATAACATAGACCAACTAAGGCCTGAAAACAGGGATTTAAGAAGAAGAAAGGCTTCAGCATTTTGAACTGGGAGGAAGCAGATAGGAGCCGCCTCTCAGAAGAGGAGGCTCCGATCACGACTCCCCCCTGTGTTGTATTACAAGAAAGGGAGCTTCCTGAAGAACAGACCAAACTACCGAGTTGCCTGAGAGCCTGCCTCTTGGGGCATGTCAGGCAATCAGGGTCTAAAGGCCAACGGGCCTGTGGTGTCACAGGAGCACATTCCCAACAATCCAGAACAGAATATTCAGATATAGCAAACAGTAGTGTACCCTGCAGTACCATAAAGGCAGAACTTATGCATCAATAAAGTTATAAACCCAGTTTCCCTCTTTGGGTACTGTGAACAAGGAGAAGCATACAGAGAGGGATGGGCCTGTGGGTCCCGTGTAACAGCCTCCAGGCCAAGCAACAGGGCTCCCTCATTAGAAGTCCCAGCTCTCCAAGTTGGAGAGTGGGATTCTAGAGCTAGTGACGCCGAAGCCTCGGGTCACCTATCCTATGAGGTGGGTTGACCTCCATCTATAAGAGAATCCCTGGTATTTGACCTAGGGCCCCTGCGGGGCGCCACAAGTCTGCAGAGGAAACCAGTCGACCCCTTCAAGCGTCCTGTGGCCACAGATTTCCTGCAGAGTCTCTGACCCAGATATAAGGGCTATCAGGTATATATCCCAGCATAATACTCGTTATAACGTCATTGCTATGCTTGTAGAGATGCAGCTTAAACATTATCCCCATATAGAGGGTACTTATCAGCCGTACGCTATAGGGACAGCATACAGGAAAAGCGACCTAGGTGGGTCAGTGTCCCGGTCTCTAGGTCTTAGCGCCCTATGACAGCGCTCCATTTCCATGGGGGCATCAGGTGGTCTACCCAGCAAGGTGTTGCATAAAGCCCATACTACCTACCTATTCTCTAGGGTGTTAGAAAAAAAAATGTATAATGTTTGGGTGTTCTAAGTAATTTTCTAGCAAAAAAAAACTGCTTTTAACTTTAAACAACAAATCTCAGAAAGAGGCTCGGTCCTCAAGTGGTTAAAGTTGCTATGAGAACGGAATTGATCAAGCTCTTGGAGGAAGGAGGGGATGCTAATGTGTGGTTTTGTCACATATAGCAGTAGGTCATCTGCATATAGGGAGAGCTTACAATGGGCCGAGGGGGTGGGGATACCATGTATGGATTCCTTGTGACAAATTGTCTGGGCTAGGTGTTCAATGGTTATAGCCCAAATAGTCATCATTCCCAAACCAGGGAAGGATCACGCGAGCTGTAGTAACTATAGACCCATATCATTATTAAATGTTTACATTTGCGCCAGGTGCTTGCCACACTTGTTGGCCTGAACATAATAAAGGTGTCTTCCTTTATCGCGGGCAGCTAGGGAGCGCTCCGTCAAAAGGCGGAGGAGGTCACGACGTGCATTGGAGAGTTCCGCTAGGGTCTAACGTGCGTTTGTGTGTTGCTTCAAGGGAAGCAATGAGAGCAAATAGGCGCTGAATGTCTGCTACGTGGGCTCTTTTTAGTCTAGAGCCATGCTGGGTAAAGATTCCCTGTAGAACGCATTTCAGTGTCTCCCATTGATTCATGGCAGAGGTTACATCATTAACTTGAGTGTGTGCGATGACTCTAATCGCATCGGAGATTGCTGTCCTGCAAGCTAGGTCAGATAACAAGTTGTCATTCAGTCGCCATGTGCGTCTGTGTGTGGGTCTGGGAAGTCTGCCCAGGGTAAGGTGTACCGGGGCATGGTCCGACCAGAGCTTGATCCCAATATTACAGGAGGGGTCAAAAGTCTAGTAGTGATTGTGATAACAGGATGTAGTCTATTCTGCCATAGGATCCATGTACCGAGGAAAAAAATGTGTAGTCCCTACCAGTAGGATTGAGTATTCTCCAGGTATCCACCAAGGACAGGTTGGTGAAAATGGAGCATATTTTAGTTAATGTAGATGGTGAGATGTGGGACTTATCAGTGGAGGAGTCTAGTCTCTGTACCAATGGGATGTTTAGGTCACCACCTAAAATCAAATTGAGGGTCCCGAATGTTTCCAGACGTGCTGTCACAGAGGATAGGAAGGTACGTTGATGCTGGTTAGGAAGACAATCGTTAGCCAGCGTAAATATCGTTTGCATGTATTTCAACTTCAGGAATAAGTATCGCCCTAGTGGAACAACATATGAGTCAAGAACCTCCAGGGTGAAGGAGCTATGGAATGCAGTTGAGACTCCCTTCGATTTGGCGGAGGGGTTCGTGCTATGATACCAAGTGGTAAAATACTTATTTGGGAGGGGTGGTATAGAGTCCAATCGAAAGTGAGTTTCCTGGAGCAAAAGTATCTGAGTGTGGGATTTGTGAAAGTGGTATAGCAGCTGTCTGTGTTTCTCTGGGGTGTTGAAGCCTCGGCAGTTAAGCAAGGAAATCTGAAGAGCTAAGGTGGATGCCATGGGGCAGGGAGTATGGAATAGCAGGCTATGAGAGAGAATCGACCACTGTATATAATTAAATCTATAGATAAGACATCAGGCAGAAAAGGAGGGTAAGGGGAGGAAGGGAAGAGGAAGGAAGGAGAAGGGAGGATATAGAAAATGAAAGGCATTACCAACAGTAGTGGAGTAGCCACTCACTCAGATTTGATGTCACGACAGGGCAAGCTGATGAGGGAGAGCAGCAGAATCTGCCATACTGTTGGAAGTCTGGGGATTAAACCCATATTTGTGGGGAAACAGCACCCTCTAGCGACCATAGGGGGGAAATAACAGAGGTCTCTAGAAAATGGCAAAACTAAAGTAAACACTGAAAACAGAGTCAATGAAGACTCTGCAAATCCTAATGTGGGGAATGTGGCAACACATTCAGGGGGCTACCTACCCCGGCCTAAGGATAAGATAAACAGTATAAATATGATAACAGGCAAACCGGTGCGGACCCCCAGGAGCCCAAGGGAGACATCCCAGGGGTAACCCGAGTGGCTCAACAGGGTGGCCCCTAGTGTGAGGGTCCCCCTCAGCCATCTGCAGATATAACTTAATAGCAAGCATCTTTTAGATAAGACATATAGCTAAAATAAACAGGTTTAAACTAGTAACAATGCAGATAAGACATGACGGTTGTCTCGGCATCACACTCGGCAGATCCCAGGGGACCCTGTCCAACTTAGGCCAAGCAACCAACCGTGGGTCGCCAATCATAGTCAGGGTTCCTGGGGTCAGGAGAAAAAGAAAAATATTTCCCGGTGGGAGGTTGGAGGAATTCATCCTGCTGGTGATTTGGATGCGTTGGAGTGGGAGCATTTCTTCTCTGTGAAGGTTGTCCATCCAGTGGAAAGAGGCAGGCCAGGGGTTACTGCTTGTAGTGGACAGTCTGGAATGTGGATTTGAGGCAATTCAAAAGTTCCCAAGAAGTTAGCCAGGTCTCCAAGCGTGGGAAAAGTTGCTGTCTTGCCATTGTAAGCTGAAAGGGAAATCCCCGTCTGTATTTGATTTATTTAGTTTGCAATGCGTCTGTGATGGGCCTAAGGGCTTTCCTTATCAGCAGAGTCTGCTTGGACAGGTCAGCCAGCAGCATGACTGGAGTGTCATTAACGAGATTAGAGTCTTGTGCATGATATCAGCTTTGATGTTAAAGAAATGGATCCTGCAAATGACATCTGTCGGGTAGGCTGGATTTGGGTTGCGAGGCCCCAGTGATCTGTGGACACGATCAATTTAAATCGGGGAGTCATTAGGTTTATCAAGGATTTGGTTGAATATGGCTATGACTGCAACTGCTAAGTCCTTCGGTTCCAGCATTTCTGGCAGACCACGGATCCTTATATTATCGCATCTGCTTCTGTTCTCTTGGTCGTCCGGCCCATAAAACAGTTTCTGTATTTGTATGGTGTGTTCATGGAGAATCTCCTCGTGTTCAGTGATTTTTGTGACTGAATCCTCCACTGTGTGTTCAATGTCCTCAATGTGGTGACCTATGTCCCTGTGGAGGTGAGTTAGCTCTTGTTTGTATGATCTCTCCAGCCGGTTGATATAGAATTCCATATCATTTTTAGTAGGCAGTGATTTTATGTACGCTTCCATGTCCCAGACATCCCTGGAGCTGTGAGATGTGGGCGAGGGGCTTCTGCAGCAGGGAGAACCATGCTCTGAGCCCTGTGGGGAATGTGGTGGCTGTCTGGAGATAGAGGGTGCATGTCCTGTACCGCCTCTGGTGAACCTAACGCCTTTTATCTATTTTTATTTAATCAATAAAGTCTTTCAATTTTTGCTAATAGACTGTTGCTGACCCTCCTATTTTTTACCTTTCGGATGACATCCCTTTGTCCCCATCATTTAGTTCTATAGTTAACTACTGGTATAGCAGGAGGTATCCCGTCTGATTGACATATCAGTCATTGCTTGCCAATTTACTACATGGTGATGTGGATTCAGTGGGGCTTTTACTTTAATTCTATTGCTGTCTGGAGTGTACCTGTGAGGCAGCCTGAGCTGTGGCTGCACGCGTCGCCGCCTTCTTGGAAGCTGGGGTGGTCCTGTTGTCTGGGCCGTTTTTCTGAAAAAAAACGACCGATTTCACCTGCTTTTTGTGCTCCAGTGGATCGGGGAGCTGTGCTGCTGCCGCCCTGCTCATGGGTCGAGATGGGTGCCGAGTGTGCCGTCAGTAGCGGTAATTATAGCGGCCAGTGCGGGAGCTCAAAGGAGACACGTCCTATCCCGCCAAGCCACGCCCAACAACAACCACTTTACGGACAAGTGAGATTGTTTTTACCTCCAAATGTGAAACTGATTGTCAGCTTCTGTGCCAAACAAGTTAATGTTGCAAACAGAGCCTGGAACAGCTTTTGTAAACAATAATGAGGCATCCATAATATCCCTAAAGTTGCACTAGATTATCAGCTTCTCTGTCAAGATAATGTTGCTGACAAAGCTAGGAGAGTTTTCTAAAACAGCAGCAAAATATTATCTGCCTCAGTGACAATACCCTCTTTCATGCTTCACACATTACATGGACTGTCAACCTGCACATATGTGCTGGAATTTTTTATGGGAAGAGTCCAGATTGGCTGGTGCAGGCGGTAGGCAAGCTGTTTTCTGATTGAATTGGGGTGCAAGGAGTTGCCAATGTAACAACAGTTACATATATGGTTGTTAAATGATGCAAAAGAAATACACTGTATGGTGCTATAGGTAATTCTTCAGTGAGTGTCCACTTTGCAGCATATTTAAATCAGCTACAGAATTCTCTCTAAATGCAAATCACAGGTAAAATGAACATGAGCAGCTACAAACTGCTGGTATTGCTGTGCCAAAAACTTTTTATTGGTTTCAATTTATTTATCCCTATCAGTAAGAACACAGGGGTTGAGTTACTAAAACTGAAGAGAGCCTTGACAGATTCAGATAGCAGCTTGGAGCATCTTACACCCAAAACTGACATCAAAGGGAGGGTTTAACTGCAAAAATGGTAGAACTTAACAAATGTGTGAACAGAAACCCAGGGAAGTACTAACAGATCTTGTAGATTGTGCCTGAAAAGGAAAGGGAAGAACCCCATTCTTTATTCTATATATATTCTATATTTATTCTACCCACAGGATAAAGTTGCAAACTTAAGCTGGCCAAAGAGTGTGATTTTCTTTCCCACAACCATGGGTTGTAGAAAAGAAAATAGCTCAGTTCCCCCATCAACACAGTGCTGTTGTGTTCTCCCAACGGGAGGGTATGGGAAGCCGTCCCTGCTGGGAGAACATAGTGATTATTGCTAGCAGTGTTAGCTGCTAGCAATAATCGCATGGAAAATCCAACATGCTAGTTGTACCCAAGTCGATGGATGCTTTGAATCTTGGCCGGTCCTTGCTACACTGGCAGAGATTCAAACCATCTATGACTGGCTTTAGAGACCCTCCTCACAGAATTAACAAGGTGACCTACTGAATGAGATAATCAGATTAAAGTCACAAAGGGACACAGGAGAAAGCTTAGGGTGAAAAAATGTGTGCCACACCCAGAACAAAGACCTTAACTAAGAAGTGAGAGTCCAAGGATGTCTTGAACAGAATGGCCAAAACTTTGTCTTTTAAAGCGGGGGTCCACCTATCTATCGTTTTTTTTTTTTTTTGAGTTCATTCACAAACTTTTCTTCTCAGCATTACATACTCACATATTGTGTGTAATATGTCCGCCTGTGTCAGATTTCGTCGGAAAGAATAACTTATATTATTCACTGCAGGCGGTTTCCATCTTCATTGTGGGCATTTGAGGCCCACAAGCATTTATTTCCTGGATGCGGTGAATGCTGTGTTCCCAGCATTCACCACTCGTTCCCGCACATGCTCAGTGGCATCCTGGGAAGCCTGAGACTAGCTGCCAGGAGACTGTGCGGAGTCTGGGAGAGGCTAGAAACACGCCTACTCCCACGGGAGGAGAACCAGGAAGTGCAAAGAAGAATAGAAAAATAAAAGGTAATTACTGCGATTTAAATTTTTTTAAACAGCATGTCAGCATCTAGGCAAGGAAGAGAATACATACAGATATTGTTCAAAATTTGGGTGGAACCCCGCTTTAAAGGCAATCAAGGCCAGATGCTGATCCTGACTGAAAAAAAGGCAGAATACATCCCACTAAGTGTTTTCTAGGGTAAAAGTTCATTGACTCACACCAAGGCATTCTAGGTGCAATAACAGACTTTACAAAAATCTATTTTGATAGACTTCTAGAGCGTAGCGATGGCCGAGTCTGATAGGGTTTTGTCTCCAAAGACTATAGCATCGACAGCCATGTAAAAACCAGCATTCAAAAAGCAGGATGGAACACTAACTCTTGGGATAAAAGATCTGGAAGACCCCACAATGAGTCTTCCAGGAGTCTGAGAATGTCTAAGTACCACATCCTCCTGGGCCAATTCTGTGCGATGAGGTTCATTGGAATGCAATCCATCTTGATGGTGCTGATGAGCAGATGAGGAAGAATCTGGATGGAAAAGGCATCTCCTCGAGGGTCTCGGGACCTGGCGACAAACTTTTCAAGTTTGTTGATGAACCTGGGTGTCAACAAAACTACATCCACCATTTGCCATCTGCAGTATAACAAAGGGCTTGAATAATCTCCAGATTGAGAGTCCATTCCCCTAGTCCAGACACTGGCGACTAAGAAAGTCCACCTGCCAATTTTCTGCACCTGGGATATGGATGGTGGACAGGGCCAGAATGTGCTATTCAGCCTAAGACAGGGTCAAGTCCATCTCTTTTGAGTGGTGGAACTTCTGTTGACTTCTTGATAGTTAATGTAGGTAATGTGCATGGCATTGTCTGACTGGATTCTTACTGGGTATCCTTAAAATAAAAGAGTCCAAAACTTTTTTTGAATCTATCAAAAACAACATGCTTGCATCAATAATCCATAAATATGTGCAAATATGCATATCCATTAAAGTGCATAAATAACATAAAGTGCTTCAATAAAAGTGCAAAGTGCTTTGTGCTGTATCTTCAAGAATAAAGTGCTCAGTGTCCTTAATCCTTAATTCTATGCACTATTGTGAAACAAATCACCCATGTGCCATCACCTCCATATGAGAAAACTCACTCCCCTTTGGGGGGGTGGTGGGATCCCTGGACCACTGCTGCTGTTTCTCCTCTCAATACACTCCACACAGTGGAGGAAAACCTTGTATAGTGTAAAACCTTTTCTATTAAAATCAATTGCCACTAAAAACAACAAATTGGCCACTCACATTCAAATGTGCATGACCCGTCACCAGGATTGCAACATTTAGACATGTAAATCTCCATCTCTGCCATCCCAGCTCTCCTAACAGCCAAAGCCCTGCGGACTTCCAGGTGTACCTTGCACTGCATGATGTCTCTTACTGCATGCCTGCCTCTTTTCTTAGAATTGGCTTTGGAAGACTGAGAGATGAAAGAAAGTTTCCTAACCTTAGCAGAAGTCCTTTAAGTTAAAGGAGTTTTAAAGTCTCATGGTTTTTCACCCTAATGCATTCTTTGCATTAAGGTGCAAAAACCTTCTGTGCTGCAGCAGCCCCTCAGAGCCCCCACCCTTTTCTTACCTGAACCCACTCATTCCAGCATTGAGAATGAACCCAGCAGCTTCAGCCATTGGATCCCGCTGCTGTCAATCAAATCCAGTGACCGGGGGGCGGGGCCGAGTACTATTGTCTGTGTCAATGGAGGCAGCAGCAGGACTCAGGAGCGTGCCCGCACGTTTTCCCCCATGGAATGCGGCTCTCCGTGGGGGCACTTGATGAAGAGGAGGAGCCAGGAGCGCCGGTGGGGGAACCCAGAAAAGGATCGGGGCTGCGCTGTGCAAAACACTTGCTCAGAGCAGGTAAGTATGACATGTTTGTTATTTAAAAAAATAAATAAAAATGAACCTTTACAATCAATTGAAGGCGCAGGCTGCCTTCTTTTCAGGGGGAGAAGTGTAGTCTTACCCTCCTGTAATCTCCTTGATGTACTTATCAAAGGAGGGACCAAACAAGTGTTCGCCTTTAACCACTTCAGCCCCGGACTATTATGCTGCCTAAGGACCAGAGGACTTTTTCCAATTTGGCACTGCGTCGTTTTAACTGCTAATTGCGCGGTCATGCAATGCTGTACCCAAACGAAATTTGCGTCCTTTTCTTCCCACAAATAGAGCTTTCTTTTGATGGTATTTGATCACCTCTGCCGTTTTTATTTTTTGCGCTATAAACGGAAAAAGACCGAAAATTTTGAAAAAAAATGATATTTTCTACTGTTTGTTATAAAAAAAATCCAATAAACTCAATTTTAGTCATACATTTAGGCCAAAATGTATTCGGCCACATGTCTTTGGTAAAAAAAAAGTTAATAAGCGTATATTTATTGGTTTGCGCAAAAGTTATAGCGTCTACAAACTAGGGTACATTTTCTGGAATTTACACAGCTTTTAGTTTATGACTGCCTATATCATTTCTTGAGGTGTTAAAATGGAAGGGCAGTACAAACACCCCCAAATTACCCCATTTTGGAACGTAGACACCCCAAGGAAATTGCTGAGAGGCATGTTGAACCCATTGAATATTTATTTTTTTGTCCCAAGTGATTGAATAATGACACAAAAAAAAAATATTTACAAAAAGTTGTCACTAAATGATATATTGCTCACACAGGCCATGGTCCTATGTGGAATTGCACTCCAAAATACATTCAGCTGCTTCTCCTGAGTACAGGGATACCACATGTGTGGGACTTTTTGGGAGCCTAGCCGCGTACGGGGCCCCGAAAACCAATCACCGCCTTCAGGATTTCTAAGGGCGTAAATTTTTGATTTCACTCCTCACTACCTATCACAGTTTTGAAGGCCATAAAATGCCCAGATGGCACAAACCCCCCCCAAATGACCCCATTTTGGAAAGTAGACACCCCAGGCTATTTGCTGAGAGGCATGTTAAGTCCATGAAATATTTTATATTTTGACACAATTTGCGGGAAAGTGACACTTTTTTTTTTTTTTTTTGCACAAAGTTGTCACTAAATGATATATTGCTCACACAGGCCATGGGCATATGTGGAATTGCACCCCAAAATACATTTAGCTGCTTCTCCTGAGTATGGGGATACCACATGTGTGGGACTTTTTGGGAGCCTAGCCGCGTACGGGGCCCTGAAAACCAGTCACCGCCTTCAGGATTTCTAAGGGTGTCAATTTTTGATTTCACTCTTCACTGCCTATCACAGTTTCGGAGGCCATGGAATGCCCAGATGGCACAACCCCCCCCTAAATGACCTTATTTTGGAAAGTAGACACCCCAAGCTATTTTGCTGAGAGGCATGGTGAGTATTTTGCAGCTCTCATTTGTTTTTGAAAATGAAAGACAAGAAAAAACATTTTTTTTTTTTTTTTTCAATTTTCAAAACTTTGTGACAAAAAGTGAGGTCTGCAAAATACTCACTATACATCTCAGCAAATAGCTTGGGGTGTCTACTTTCCAAAATGGGGTCATTTGGGGGGGTTTTGTGCCACCTGGGCATTCCATGGCCTCCGAAACTGTGATAGGCAGTGAAGAGTGAAATCAAAAATTTACGCCCTTAGAAAGCCTGAAGGCGGTGCTTGGTTTTCGGGGTCCCGTACGCAGCTAGGCTCCCAAAAAGTCTCACACATGTGGTATCCCCGTACTCAGGAGGAGCAACAGAATGTATTTTGGGGTGTAATTTCACATATTCCCATGGCATGTTTGAGCAATATATCATTTAGTGACAACTTTGTGCAAAAAAAAAAAAAAAAAAAATTTGTCTCTTTCCCGCAACTTGTGTCACAATATAAAATATTCCATGGACTTGACATGCCTCTCAGCAAATAGCTTGGGGTGTCTACTTTCCAAAATGGGGTCATTTGGGGGGGGGGTTGAACTGTCCTGGCATTTTATGCACAACATTTAGAAGCTTATGTCACACATCACCCACTCTTCTAACCACTTGAAGACAAAGCCCTTTCTGACACTTTTTGTTTACATGAAAAATTTTTTTTTTTTTTGCAAGAAAATTACTTTGAACCCCCAAACATTATATATTTTTTTAAAGCAAATGCCCTACAGATTAAAATGGTGGGTGTTTCATTTTTTTTTTTCACACAGTATTTGCGCAGCGATTTTTCAAACGCATTTTTTGGGGAAAAAACACACTTTTTTAAATTTGAATGCACTAAAACACACTATATTGCCCAATTGTTTGATGAAATAAAAAAGATGATCTTAGGTCGAGTACATGGATACCAAACATGATATGCTTTAAAATTGCGCACAAACGTGCAGTGGCGACAAACTAAATACATTTTTAAAAGCCTTTAAAAGCCTTTACAGGTTACCACTTTAGATTTACAGAGGAGGTCTACTGCTAAAATTACTGCCCTCGATCTGACGTTCGCGGTGACACCTCACATGCATGGTGCAATTGCTGTTTACATTTGACGCCAGACCGACGCTTGCGTTCGCCTTTGCGCGAGAGCAGGGGGGGACAGGGGTGTTTTTTTTTTTTTTTTTTTTTTCTTTGTTATTTTTTTGCTTTTTTATCTTGTTTTTAAACTGTTCCTTTCATTTTTTTTTTTTTAATCATTTTTATTGTTATCTCAGGGAATGTAAATATCCCCTATGATAGCAATAGGTAGTGACAGGTACTCTTTTTTGAAAAAATTGGGGTCTATTAGACCCTAGATCTCTCCTCTGCCCTCAAAGCATCTGACCACACCAAGATCGGTGTGATAAAATGCTTTCCAAATTTCCCAATGGCGCTGTTTACATCCGGCGAAATCTAAGTCATGAAATGCTCGTAGCTTCCGGTTTCTTAGGCCATAGAGATGTTTGAAGCCACTCTGGTCTCTGATCAGCTCTATGGTCAGCTGGCTGAATCACCGGCTGCATTCTCAGGTTCCCTGTTGAGACAGGAGAGCCAGAGAAAAACACGGAAGACGGTGGGGGGGGGGCATTCCCTCCCACTGCTTGTAAAAGCAGTCTAGAGGCTAATTAGCCGCTAGGATTGCTTTTACATGAAGCCGACCGCTGGCTGAAAAGAATGATACCAGGATGATACCTAAACCTGCAGGTATCATTCTGGTATAACCACTCAAAGTCATGAATGGCGTACCTGAAGACAAAAAAATGGTTAACAATAAAACACAGTAAACGGTAAAGTATAAAAAATTGCATACCTGAAAAACAAACATGATAAAACCTAATAACAATAAAACATTGCAGAATAGAGTACAGTAAAAAAGAGCAGAACAATAGAGAGAGAATAGAGAGAGAGAGAACAATAAAACGACAACTATTTTTTTTTATTTTATATATATTTTTTTTTTTTACACTTTTTTTTGTAACTAACTTTTATAACTGTAACCGGTTCCAGGTTCGGGTCTCTCAAAATGCGATGGCATACTGGTTCGGGTCTCTCGAAATGCGTTCAGATACTATACCACTAAGGGAGGTGTATGGTGCGTGCGTGGGTGTTAGCGGTACTGGCGCTAACCTGACACTGCCTGGGGTTGGTGCTTGCCAGTTCACCAAAACGCTACCAAAAAAACTGTTAGCGATCGCAGGGATCAGGCCTGACTCTGCGAAAGCTGCAGTTATGTGTTTAGTGTTTTGTAAGTGACAGTGATCGATCGATACTGCACTTGGATGGGCTGGGCTGGGCCGGGCGGAGGGGCAAAACGCAGGTGCTAGCAGGTATCTGGGCTGATCCCGCTAACACTGCATTTTTGGGAACCCTAAACTGCTGGGGACGCTAGTATAGATCTGATCAGATCAGATATTGATCCGATCAGATACTATACCACTAAGGGAGGTGTACGGTGCGTGCGTGGGTGTTAGCGGTACTGGCACTAACCTGACGCTGTCTGGGGCTGGTGCTTGCCAGTTCACAAAAACGCTACCAAAAAAACTGTTAGCGATCGCAGGGATCAGGCCTGACTCTGTGAACGCTGCAGTTATGTGTTTAGTGTTTTGTAAGTGACAGTGATTGATCGATACTGCACTTGGGTGGGCTGGGCTGGGCTGGGCCGGGCGGAGGGGCAAAACGTAGGTGCTAGCAGGTATCTGGGCTGATCCCATTAACACTGTGTTTTTGGGAACCCTAAACTGCTGGGGACGCTAGTATAGATCTGATCTGATCAGATATTGATCCATACAGATACTATACCACTAAGGGAGGCTATGCTGCGTGCGTGGGTGTTAGCGGTACTGGCGCTAATCTGACGCTGCCTGGGGCGACACATATCACCGCCGGGCGATCAGGGGGCTAAACCTTTATTCCGTAATAAACGGCGGGTGCCCTGACACTATAAAAAATAAACAAACTAACCAGCATCACCCGTAACAGTTATACGGTGATAAATATTTACCTCCCTAACTAGCGTCACCAGTGACACTAATACAGCGATCAGAAAAATGATTGCTTAGGGACACTGGCGACGGGGGGTGATCAAGGGGTTAAATCTTTATTAGGGGGGGGTTAGTGGGGTACCCTAGACCTAAAGGAGGCTAACAATAACTGCCCTACCACACTAACTGTCACAAACTGACACCATGCAGTAATCAGAAAAAAAAAACTGCTTGGTGTCAGTGTGACGGGGGGGGGGGGGAGGGGTGATTAGGGGGTGATCGGGGGGGGGGGGGTAAAGGGGGGTGTTTTGTGTGCCTGGCATGTTCTACTGTGTGTGTGTGTTTGGTGCACTCACACTGAAGTCTTCTCTCCTCGGCGCCGGAACGGAAAATACCGAGCCGAGGAGAGATGACATCATTTCCTTTGCTGCTGTTTAGCATACAGCAGCATAGGAATGATCTGATTGGCCGGCGGCGATCGCGAGGGGGGGCCACGAACAGATGGTATCCCCCTCATCTCCGATCACCGCTGGACAAAAGGGGACTGCCTCGGGCACCGGGGGGGGTGCGATAGGACCCCCCGCCCGCGGGAGGCAGATCACGTACATATACGTGATTCTGCCTGCCCGTGCCACCTTGCCGACATACATCGGCGTGAAGCGGTCCTTAAGTGGTTAAAGGGTAACAGCTCAAGGCTCTTGTATGGTAGCTCAGTTGAGCAGCATTTAGGCCAAAGAATCTATTGTATTTGGATAATAAGACACATTCTGGAGATTTTAGGTCAGATAAGTTTTTATTTAGTGTTTTCAAAATATAAGCTATGAAACTGAAGTGGTTAAAGTGAGGCCTTAAGGACACCCAGAGAAGCCTTGGGGAATGAAATATATACAAAGTACAAGCAAACGCAACCATATCAATAACAGAAGAAAAAAATGGGGGGAAAGGGAACTGTGAGGGTATTCCTTATGCAACCTAGAAGGACCCAAACTCAGTTTAGTTCAGACGTAAAAAAAAAAATCTAAAGTTTATTCTACGAAATGTAACAATGGTTCAAGGAAATACAATAAAAAAGGAAATAAAATTAGAGAAGTGTCCAAAGATATGTAATTATTGTCTTTGGGTTAAAGATTTATTTATTTATTTATTTATTGAGGAGAGCCTGAAAGTTTGCGGAATCACTATATGCACGCCAGCAAGTCGAGGTAGTGCAAACCTTTTTTTAGGGTCCGCACTATAATCTGCCACCAACGTCTCCCTCGCCATTATGACGTTGAGAACCCAGGCCCATTCCAAGAGGGTGGGGGAAGAGGCAGTCTTCCAGTGACGGGAAATAACTCTGTCTGCCAATATCCCG
Source organism: Aquarana catesbeiana (assembly GCF_042186555.1). Lineage (NCBI taxonomy): Eukaryota > Metazoa > Chordata > Amphibia > Anura > Ranidae > Aquarana > Aquarana catesbeiana. The sequence continues at coordinate 745,771,740 of NC_133324.1, forward strand.
GAGATCTTATGAATTGCATCCACTAAATCGTTCCAGCAGTAGTGTAAGGCCATAGAAAAAAGGGCTAACTGTGGACAGAACATCCATTAGAAAAGGAACAAGGATCTCTGGTCATGTGTTTAGTCCAAACAGAGCGGTCTGGCAGACAGAAGCAGCTGCAGGCTTCATGGTAGGGCCTGCCAAGGATAAAAGAGGGCTCTAACTTTTTGTCTATCGGGTCCTTGAACACGGGATTATCTTCTGTGCGGGGCTGTGAAGATCTTGTCAATATGAAAAATAGCAGGATCTACCACAGGTCCCCATAAGGGGACAGGTTCTACCAGTGAAGTTATTGGGAAAGTCTTAGAATTAAGGCTGCTTTAACACTAAGACGAACCATAGGGTGTTAATTAGGGTAGCTTTGAAATTCATAAAGATTAACTCCACTTTTGTTGAGAAAAAAAATATTCTCCACTGGGTAATCTATGTACATTGCACAGATTTTAACAGACCTTTGACAGAGTCTATGATTTGTATTGCAATTGTATATGCTTAATTTTTTTTTTTTATTTGCTAATTTTTTTCCCACAAAAGTGGAGTTACCCTTTAAGCATGGGTGAAATATAAACTACAGGTATGTCATAATTTTCAGATTCCTTAGAAGGAGAGGGATCATCCTCAACTAGATAGATAAGATTTATTGTCATTGTAAAACAAATCGCAATGAAATTACATTTCTGCTCCACACATTATTCATACATCACAATTTTCAACCATGCATTTACCACATAGGATTTAATTTATACCAAAACGTGTATAATATATATATATAAATATATAAAATTGCCCCCATATTATAAAGGTATAAAAAGTGCCCTCATATAAAAACAAAAAAAACTAAACAGGACAAAAAATAAAACTATGTAACCTCTTTCATTTCATTCCTGCATTGATAGCCTTAACAGCCCTGGGAAAGAAGCTCTCTTTAAATCTATTTGTCCTTGTTTTAATCACCCTAAAACGTCTCCCGGATGGCATTAATTCAAAGAGATCACAAAAAAAGATGAGATGACAAAGATGAGTCCGGTCTCTCCCTATTTTTCCAGCTCTACAAAGGCAACGAGTCTCATATATGTTTGTTTTCCCTGTGTTTAGGATCAGGTTATTAGCTGTACACCATTCCACTATCCTATCAACCTTTCTCCTATATTGCTCCTCATCATCTCCAGTGATACAGCCAATTACGGTAGTGTCAACGGCAAACTTAACAATACTATTGGTCTTAGAATAGGGGATGCAGTCATATGTGTACAGTGAATAGAGAAAGGGACTTAAAACACAACCCTGCGGGGCTCCAGTACTTATTTCTCGCTTGGAAGAAACAAATGTATCCAATTTGACCACCTGTGAACGATGGACCAAAAAATCCCTTATCCAAAAACAAAAAAAGGGCGCAAATCCAATATTTGCATTTTTTCAACCAACCGATCTGGAATGATGGTATTAAAGGCAGAGCTATAATCTATAAACAACATCCTTATGTAGTTTCCCGAATGCTCCAGATGTCTAAGTGCCCCATGCAATGCTAAAGCTATTGCATCTTCTGTGCTTCTATTTGCCCTGTATGCAAACTAATAAGGATCTAAACTACCCGGTAATCTAGTTTTGATATATTTCAAGACCAACCTCAACCTCTCAAAGCACTTCATTAGTACTGAGGTCAGTTCTATTGGTCTATAATCGTCTAATCTTCCAACAGTTGACTTTTTTGGAACTGGAATAATAATGGCTGATTTTAAACATGCTGGAACAACAGCAGATGATAGTGATCGATTAAAGATTTTGGCAAAGACTCCAGCTAATTGATCAGCACAGGCCTTAACTACTCTCCCTGGGATTCCATCTGGACCCGATGATTTTCTTTTATTTATAGCCTTAAATGCCTGCCTCACCTCATATTCCTGTATAGTGTACAGTTTCCTGGACCTAAAGGACACCATATATCCTGGTTTGGTAACACAACCTCAAACTGTGTGAAGAACCTATTTGATTCTTCAACCAGTGAAGCACTAGAATTTCCTTCCATTTTTGTAGTTCCTCTATGTTGTGTCAAATACTGTATACCCCTCCAACCCTCCCTCGCATCGTTTCCATTAAAATAGTCCTTTTTATAGGCTAATTTGTCTTCTTTTATGCCTCTTTTCAAATTAGCTCTCGCAATACTATACATTGCTTTATCTCCGACATTGAATGCTCTATTCCGTTCGCTAAGAAGACTCTTTATTTCCTTAGTCATCCAGGGTTTCTGATTTGAAAAGACCCGAATGCGCTTATCTTCAGTAACATTGTCCACACAGGTTTTTATATAGTTCAGAACTGTTTCTGTATACAGATTTAAATCCTGTTGCTCAAATATCTCCCAATTTGTTCTTTCTATACAATCCTGTAGCCATGAGAGAGAGAGCCCTCTGGCCAAATTTTTCTTATTTTCCACTCTGGAGCTATTTTCTGCCTGATAGGAAAATATGCTGGAATAAGGAATAAAGAAAGGTGGTCTGACTGACCCAGATGGGATAGTGGAATGCCTCTGTAGGCCTGCTTAATATTGGAATACACCATATCCACGGTATTTTCACCTCTAGTAGCGCATTTAAAAAACCTATGTAGTTTTGGTTGCGCAGCCCCCCAAATTCGCTTTATTGAAATCACCTGCAACTACCAGAACCCCATCAGGATGTGCACGTTGATACTTGCCTATGAGACTTGACAAAATATCCAGAGCCACTGCAGTATCCGCATCTGGCGATATATATACCGCAATAATGATCACCACTGTAAATTCTCTGGGTAAGTAAAAAGGTCTACACTTCACCAGCATAAATTCCAAATCTGGCGAACAATAAGTGTCCTCAAGTTTACCATGAGAGCACCACTCATTTAAAACATAAATACAAAGGCCACCTCCTTTGCTCTTCCCTGAATTGCTATTTCTATCCTGGTGATAGAAAGTGCGGCCAGATATGTGCATAATAGTGTCCGATACAAGAGGATGAAGCCACGTTTCAGGTATTATCAACAGACAGCACTTTTTAACCAAACTGCATGTGGCAACCTGCAACTGCAACTCAACCATTTTAGGGACTATGGATCTAGCATTGGTTAGAAAGAGACTGGGCAGTGGGGGTCTGTGGGCCTGCCTTCTCAACCTTGTCAGCATGCCGCCCCGACAGCCACGCTTCTGCTTCCTCTCCTTTCCGTCTCCTACGCCTCTTACCAAATATGCTAATTGAAGGAATCCCAATATACTGGACTAGATTCTTTGGGATCTCATAACTCCCTGGGGGTACATTCCTGGCTAATGCATTGTACTGTAATCTAATGTCCAATAACTCCTTTCCACTATATAGCAGTTTAGCATCATCTGCCCTAAGTGTTGCAGGAGCGAATCCAAAAAATAACACATTCAAAAAAAGTGCCATAAGCAACCACAGCCCTCTATCCTTCCCAAAAAACATGTCCCAATTTGATAATTTGATTTAAATAGTCACGAGTTCCGCAATACACATTGTGGCCATTTACATAGACAATCCAATTCGTTCCCTTTGAATTGGTTCCCTTTTTGTGTTTTGGGGCGGCGTGTATTCCTCTCCACTATACTACACTATAGAACCATTTGCTTCTGATCGATTGGTTCCGGAAAGATCGGGTGTATTGGAGATCCACCGCCTGTCCAAGACAACCACCCCCCCATTGGTGATTGAGACCTGGAAGACATCATCTGGTTGGATATCCTGGATAACCACCCCCTTTGCCTTACAGACGCACTGCTATACAGCAGATGCGTCCCATAGATCCGGTAAGAGTACCCATCTTTTCTTCTTGAAGATTGGAGTGTTATTGTTACCTGTGGTCGCCTCCCTACTCGAGTGTCCATAGTTTCTCCAAGACACTGATACCCCCCTCGCTTTGGAGAAGACTTTCACTTTTCTCACTGCTTATGGACTTTTGAGTGTGTTACTCCCTTTAGAGACATTATTTTGTCCATTCACAGCACGTCACTGCATTTTTGATGTTTGTCACTATATGGCACATACATAGAGGTACATAATAGTTTATTTTTCTGCATGTAGGTTTAGCGCTGCACTATATTTTCACTTATTATTTGGGAACTTGGTTTGTTGTGTGCTAGCAGCTGTAGTTGCTTATAGTTTTAGTTTGTTTCACTGGATAGCGCAGCATTTTTTCATATATTGTGTTCTTTATTTCTGACCCTGCGATTGCTGCAGCCACCTTATCGTTGGATTTCATTTCACTATGGATGTGTTTGAATATAGGACCACCAGGTCCATCAACACAATTGGGGTCTTTGTTGTAAACAATATGGACACTGAAATGAGTGGGTTATTTCTTAGACTCAAAAACCTAATGATTACTGAACTACATATACGATGGGACATTACCTTTTTGGAACAGTATACTAAAGAAAAGATGGTACTGAGAGGTTTACGGTGGGATATATCCCCCAAACAGGGGGACATTGATCTCGAGCCCTGGTTTCGCTATTTCAATGAGGCGGGTACCAAGCTGATTGGCTTTCTTGTTGAGAGAAAGCGGAGCAGACTTACCGCACTTGATTTGGAAATCAGAGACCTCAAGGACAAACTGTTACCATCCAATGGATTGCCTGAATATATTTCCCACTCTACTAACCTCAGGACCTTTCTAGAGAAAGAAGAGAAGGACCAACGGAACACAAAACAAAAAAAGTACAACCGTGACGTTACCAATTACAAAAACGGTTTGGTGTTCGGTTGGCAAAAGAAGTTAGCCCAGGGTGTAGACCCGGGGCCCACCGGCTTACCTGTTGAGAACACTGAACAGGCCATCCCTAATCCTGATAGGAGATTAACATATGATCCCCCCGGCCCCCCCCTAGAACGGGGGGACCGATGGATTATGGGACTAATACTTCTGCCACTAGGAATTTACCCCAGTCTAATTATCCATCCAGACAGCAGAGCCGAGGGAGACACTCCTTTGCCCCTAGGGGTCGCAATGCTGAGGCATATCGCGGGCGACACCCTTCGGGACAGAGGGGTAGACAACCTAATGTTAGGGGTAGAGTAAACATGAGTGATAGGGGTAGAGGGCCCTACCAGGGACCTAGGTATGATGCCGGAATGGGTTACCCTAGCGAGAGTTATGGGTATAACACCCCCACTTATGGTAACAACCGTTATGCTGTGCTTCCGAGATGCACAGTATGACCACCCTTATTATGATGGAGGAGAAGAGGATTATACCATAACACCATATCAGTATAACTACTCTGGTCCTCCCCAGGCTTCGGGTTTTCACAAACCCATTTACAACCCCCCCCGAAGTCCAAAAACAAAAGAGGATGTAGAGGGGGGTGGCGATTACAATGGAGGAAAAAGAAAAAGGTCACACTAGGTGCCGGTATTTTTAATCTGAGCAAAGTTAACCTGTCAGACCACGATAAATATGTCCTAGATAAAGGACTTAAATTCGTCCCCCCTAGGAAGCTTAACAAATTCTCCACTTTTGTGGATGTACACAAGTACATCCGCAAACTTAATATACAGAGACATTTTTGATCTATGCCTGCCCCCAACCCTAGAGGTAGCACACAGAGTGGCATTACACATTCTGGCCTCGCAAATCCATCACTCTTCAACCCCCCGAACAATACCTCCCATTCCATTAACGTTTTTAAGGATTTGGTTCTACACGATCTTGAGAATATCCCTGTCAAGCGAATGCACCAGGATCCAACCATCACAGCTGGCCTTGAGGCTCTTTGTGACAGGAATAATCTTGTCATTCGCCCAGCCGACAAAGGGGGCGGTATAGTTGTCCTGGATAAGGAGGACTACATTGCCGAAATGAATAGATTACTCAGTGATCGTTCCACATACAATATCCTTCCCAATGACCTTATGACGGAATACAAACGTGCTCTATTGGCCCTTATTGATGAGGGCTTTTCTCTTAAAATCCTTAATCAGAAAGAAAGAGAGTTTCTTGTACCTGTAGCTCCCCGAATACCGGTGATCTATTTCCTCCCCAAGGTCCACAAGAACCCCACTAAACCTCCGGGCCGCCCGATCGTGAGTGGGATCGATTCGGTCACCTCACATATCGGGAGATACATTGACTTCTACCTACAGCCCTTGGTTAAGCTAATGCCCTCCTATCTGAAGGACACCAGAGCTGTGATTAATCTACTAGAAGGAGTAGAATACCAAGACGGCCTCTTGCTTGCCACTGCAGATGTATCTGCCCTTTACACATCTATCCCATTGGAACAGGGTTTAGCCGCTGTAGAATTGTTTCTTTCTAGAAACTCAGGTTTACCCCCTATCCATCGTAATTATGTCATGGAACTTCTGAGGTTCGCTACAGAACATAACTATTTCTGGTTCCATGGAACATATTATTCTCAGATTAAGGATGTGGCTATGGGGGCTAAATATGCCCCTAGCCTAGCCAACCTTTTCATGGCTCTATGGGAGGAGGATGTCGTCTATGCCCACAGACTACCCCAGTTGGTTCTGTGGGCTAGGTATATAGAAGACATCCTCCTCCTTTGGAAAGGTGACCTCAGGTCTCTGGAGGATTATATGGAGTTTTTGAACACTAATGATAGGAACATTTCACTTAGTTTTCAGGCAAGTCATGAGACCATTCACTTCTTGGATTTAGAGGTTTCTGTAGTCAATCGACAACTGGCCCTTAAAACGTTTTTCAAACCCACGGACCGCAACGGGTACATCCCGGTAGACAGCTGCCACCACCAACAATGGCTCAGATCGGTCCCTAAGGGACAGTTTCTCAGACTGCGACGGAACTGCTCCAACATCGCAGACTTTCAGTCCCAGTCTCAGACTCTCAAGGAGAGGTTTGTGGAGAAAGGGTATAGACCCTCGGTTCTTGATACTACCATTGGGGAGGTTAGTATAATGGAGAGGAATTCACTCTTGGTGGACCGCCCCAAAACAAAAAAAGAGAACCAATTCAAATGGTCTTTCTTCACCTCATTTTCTGTACAGCATAAAGATATCAAGAAAATCATTAACAGACATTGGAAGGTGTTGAAGAGCGACCATGTATTGGGTCCGGTTCTACCCGATCGGGCTGGCGTCATTTATCGGGGCGCACGCTCTGTCCATGGAGAAATCGCTCCCAATATTGTTGATCCTCCCCGGTCTCCTTTTTCCAAGACTGCAAGGGATATTTCCCTTGCAGAAAGTGCAATGTATGTCTACATAATACGTGCGGGAGACGTAAAACTGTGTCCTTTAGTTCTATGGTTACCTCTAGGGACTATGAGATGAAGCACTTTACTACGTGTGCCACTCGACATGTTGTATACCTCATTACTTTCCCTTGCAAGAGACAACATGTCGGGCGCACTACCAGGGCATTTTCCACCAGGGTCAATGAACACATTGCAAAAATCAAAAAGGGTTGCATTAAGCATAGTGTGCTCCGGCACTATCTAGAATGTCACAATAAGGACCCTACGGGTACTTCCTTTTTGATCATTGACAAGTTTGTCCCCCATTGGAGGGGAGAGCCTCGTCTGAGGGGTGTGTCGCGGCTCGAAATTTATTGGATATATGAGTTGAGGTGTTACTCGCCGTATGGCATGAATGTCGAATGGGACATTAATTGTTTCATCAGCCGTGCGTGAGACACGCCTCCTCGTTCTAGCCGCGGCACACCTCTGCTTTTGAATTCATCCTAGATTGGAGTGGGGCCAATCTTTTATAACTGGGTCTGGGGGTTGGATTATGGATTACTGTTTACGGTTTTTTAGTATGGGGATTTCAACTGTTTTTGATACCTTCGTGAGGCCAGAAGGTTACTTACGAGGGCATAGGTTTAAAATATTTAATGTCTGAAGTTGAGCCTTCTAGGCCAGACTTTTTTATAGTTTTATAATTTTTTTCACTACTTTAAGTTTTTTTTACGTTTGTCCCTCCCTTTGCACCTTTCCCTTTTCAGGTCGGCGTTGTGGCGTTACCCAGCATTCTTTGATGAGGCTTGGGCATGTATGACTTTGCTGACCTGCATTGGCTAGGTGTTATTGTTATCTGGAGCTAACGCTAGGTTATGCCCTGATAGTCTGCTACCCCATATGGGTGGGTGGCAGGTCAGGAGATTTCACGTATTAGGCACCTCTAGCGCTGATTCAGCGCTATCTGTTTTGGGTATTTCCTATTACCCTTCATTTACCCGGGTGTTTATCCTTTGGTTCCCTTATCACTCCTGGCTGGCATCGTGGCATTGCCCTGCTTTCCTGTGGAGGGTCTGGACATGTATCACTTTGCTGGGACATAGTGATTGGATGACATGTATTACCCCAATTCACGGCCATTTGACCGTGAGGATCCCTCTCCAGGTTACTTCAGGTGTCAGCTTTATGATACTTCAGGTGCCAGCTTGAGACACCGTGGATCCCGGATTAAGTCTCTTTGGACCGGGGAGGGTGGTTTTTGGTCATTTTCAACAGGCGGCCAATCACTGAGCCGGTTTTCTATGACGGCCCAGCCCCCTCTGTTGTCAAGGTTTGAAGCGCAAGCTCCCTCTCTGGGAGCTGTCCTATTACCAGCCGCTGATTGGCTTCCTTCTGTTAGCGGCCGTGATGACGCTTGTGGTGGGGCCGGCTGTGCTCTCTGGTATGCACGAGTCTTGGAGCGCACGCTCCGGACTCATGTGCGGATGGGATGCCAGCTGCTGATAGGTCGGCGGCTGCCATCCTCTCCACAGGGACATATCTACGAGGCTTGGAGCGCAAGCCGCACTGTCGGCTTGGCACACAGGGGAATGGAGGCGCTGATGCCTGTAGTCCTCTGGAAAATACAGTGTTTCATTTGCCCTGCTAAAAGTTGGGGTTTCCCTTACACTTGGGGCATTTCTGTATATGAAGTTTATATTAAATATAGATAGTTGTGCTCTCCTTGAACATCCACTTCCGGTCCCGCCATGACGGGGGCGGAGCTTTGTTAAATTGAAAGTTGGGTACAGTTTATATATAAGTGCAATGTGGGGAGGCTGTTTTATAGCCCTGTTGATGACTGTGTGGTCGAAACGCGTAGGGCCAGCTATTTCAGCATCCCACATTGCCATTTTTATACTTTTTATCTGTTCGTGATCACCTGTTTTGTACGTTTTTTTGGACCATTAAAACCTCATTTTGATCTACACTATGTGGAGTTCCTTTTTCTTTTCCTCCATGGGCCCACTAAGAACCATTTGCTTCTGATTGATTGGTTCCGGAACCGGAGATCGGGTGTATTGGAGATCCACCGCCTGTCCAAGACAACCACCCCCCCATTGGTGATTGAGAACTGGAAGACATCATCTGGTTGGATATCCTGGATAACCACCCCCTTTGCCTTACAGACGCACTGCTATACGGCAGATGCGTCCCACAGATCTGCACAGATCCCACAGAGTACCCATCTTTTCCTCTTGAAGATTGGAGTGTTATTGTTACCTGTGGTCGCCTCCCTACTCGAGTGTCCATAGTTTCTCCAAGACACTGATACCCCCCTCGCTTTGGAGAAGACTTTCACTTTTCTCACTGCTTATGGACTTTTGAGTGTGTTACTCCCTTTAGAGACATTATTTTGTCCATTCACAGCACGTCACTGCATTTTTGATGTTTGTCACTATATGGCACATACATAGAGGTAGTTTATTTTTCTGCATGTAGGTTTAGCGCTACACTATATTTTCACTTATTATTTGGGAACTTGGTTTGTTGTGTGCTAGCAGCTGTAGTTGCTTATAGTTTTAGTTTGTTTCACTGGATAGCGCAGCATTTTTTCATATATTGTGTTCTTTATTTCATCACCTAAGATAACTAGCAAAAGACCTGAAAGTGGGATTGGTTATATAAGGGAATGTCTCTGCAGCACCTGAAGCCAGTCATAATGATTAAAAAATGGAGAACTGTATCAAATACTTACTGTAATTTTTCTTTCCTGATGCCAAGACAAGGCAGCATACATATGATATAGCTCTGGCCCTATATCCACCCACAGGATCTGTTTAGCTCTATAAAAGTCTGACTGAGAGCTACCTCCCCCATTCTCTGTATAAAGCAAAAAGATCAGAGGGAGGGTTTGTATGCTGCCATGTCTTGGCGTCAGAAAAGGAAAATTACGGTAAGTATTTGATACAATTTTCCATTTTCCTGACGCCAGACATGGCAGCATACATATGATACATAATGAGCTTTTGAGAAGGAGGGTTTAATGCTGCAAACTTAGTCTTTATTTAACAATAGACATAGAAGCTTGGATAGTTTTCCTCCCAAACTCTACTGTAGTAAGAGCTGCTGGATCCACCCTGTAGTGTTTTAAGAACGTATGATGTGATGACCAGCTAGCCTCTTTGCAGACTGTCTGCAGAGACAATCCTGCCCGTACCGCCCAAGAAGATGACATCACCCTGGTTGAGTGATGAGCTCTAACCACCTCTGGAGGATTCTTCTCGGCTCTATATACCCGGTGAATATTTTTTACTATCCAGGCCGAGGTGGTTTTGGCCGAGGCCTCTTTCTCTTTAAATTTTCACGATGAAAAAGTCTGTCAGAACTTCTGAATGTAGAAGTAGCCTGGAGATAGGCTTTGAGGACTTTTGGAATGTCCAACTCAGATCAGCATCTGATTCCGCTGGGAAGGCTGGAAGCACCCATTCACTGGAGAGATGAAATATCGATGCCACTTTTGGGACAAAATGATCCAATGGTCTCAGCACAACCATGTCTGGGAAGAACATGGAATAAGGTTCTGTTGCCCCCAATTCTTGGAGTTCCGACACCCTTCCCTCTGAAGTTATGGCTAATAGGAAAGCCGGTTTTAAGGCGATTTCCCATAATGAACAGTCTTCTGTCAGAGTACGAGGAGGGTTTGCTAGAAAGTTGAGGACTACTGCCAGGTCCCATTGAGGGAACCTTTTTCTCTTGGGAGGGCGTAGACTAAGTACCGCTCTCATGAACTGCTCCACCAGCTGGTTTGCTACCCATTTCTTTTGGGTAAAAGCCAAGATGGCTAAAATTTGCACCTTAAGTGAACTGAGCCCCAAATCCAATCCGGATTACAGGAAAGACAGGATTTGAGATACATTTGGGTCACTAGGGTCAAACTGACGTCCAGCTGCAAAGCTCATGAACCTATTCTATATTCTGGAGTAGATGGCATTGGTTGACCCCTTTCTGGAACTCTGTAAAGTTCTAATACCCTCTGGAGAACATCCTAACTCTTGTAACCTCTGCTTTACCATCTCCAGGCCGCCAAGGTCAGTCATGATGGTTGCAGATGTAGGGTAGGGAGGAGTCACCGGCAGAGTGATCGGTGTGCACACGCTGAGATCCATTGCCAGAGAGACCCATGGTCTGTGAGGCCAGTAAGGAAAAACTGAAGACTGTCAAAAATCTCCTCAGGAATTTCAGGATTAAAGAAATGGGAGGGAAGGCATAGGCCAGTTGCCCAACCCAAGGATGGGTAAAGGCATCCGTCCCCTCCACTAATGGAGAACGGTAGTGTAACGAGCCCCTTGCTCGCTCGGTTCCACTCTCCCGACACTCTTCTGCGGCTATAGAATCAGACTGCAGATCGCAACATCTGATGGTTCGGTCATCCGATGCTCCGGGACTAGAACTACAGCTCTGTGCCATTCTAGTCCAGTTGTGATAGCTCAGAACAAACACCAGGCAGGCTGTATGTAAGTTCAAACAGGAAACTATCTTTATTGACAGGAATACAGTCTTATTTATACAATAAAAGAGGAGGTGCAGACCTCCTGCTCATATTACTCTAACAATACAGCTGTAACCTAATTAACCTAATTAACATGAGCTAGTTAACTAATCCCTTTAGATAGCCTAGATGACTCAGACATGACCTTTAGGCCAGACTGGCCATCTTGTAGTTCAGAAAACACAATCAACATAGACTCTTCTTCACACAATAGCAGAGTTAATTAACACAAACGACAATGGGGATCTAATGACTCTTAGATCCCATAGTAGACTTAATTACAATACACATTTTAGCAGACAACAGACAGACAGGTGTTGGAATTTACATCAGGATCTCCTAACAGTATCTGTCCCAGCATTATGAATCAGCCACTATTTCTAATATGGCAAATCCAGGGTCCCCAGAGTCTGTGAGTCCTGGGGGACCAGGACCTGAATCCACAGTAATACCGCCTCAAGGGTCCCCAGGCATACAGCTCACAAAGAGCACCATTCCCCCAAAAGCCAGGGCCCATGATCGATCGGCAAGAGGCTAGCATACAGTCCCCTCCAAAAGTCTCTCTCCCGGCTAGGTCTGTCACAGGTAGCATGAGAGGAATCGGCTCACCTTGCAGATGGTTGATGAGGCAAAACTATCCATCTTGCGGACACCCCCACTCATGGATGATCTGTTTGAACACTTCGGGGTGAAGGGATCATTCCTTGGGGTCCATGAATTGTCTGAATAGGCGATCTGCTTCCAAGTTCTGACAGCTTGGAAGATATATGGCCCTCAAATCTGGGAGATATTGTTGTGCCAATGTCATGATTGGTCCCACCTCTCTCAAGAGGGATTGGCTGTGCTCCCCGCCTTGTCACTGTATGTAGGACACTGCTGCCATGTTGTCCAGATGGAGCAGGACTGAGCGACCCTGTATGTTCGGCAGCAAGGTGGCCAACGCCAAGAATGCTGCTTGAAGTTCCAGAATATTGGAAACTAGGCACTGAGTGGGAAATTCCCCTCTGCCCTGGATCTTGAGTTGTTCGCAGGTGGACCCCACCTTGCTGTGCTGGCATCTGTGGTAACAATGATCCATGGCTGCGGCCCTAATGGACTAAGCCATTTAGCGTTTGTTTTGTATACCACCAGAGACTCTGGCATCTCCAGCTGGTGATCCTGATTGGCTGGGCTAGACGAACTTTTCCACTGCATCAGGAAGCCTTGTTGGAAAACTGAGTTTCCAGTGGGAATATATGAAGCCATTGTCCCGAGAGGATTCATGCACTGGGATGCTGACATCACTGGTGCAGCCAATGCCTGTTGGAACGTCTCCCTGATTTTGGAGAGTTTGAGGTGGCAAAGAAATTGAGGCCGCCTGAGTATTGAATTGGGCCCCTAGGTAGACCATATTCTGTGTAGGCTCCAGCTGGCTCTGGTAATGCCTGTCCCTCAACGCAAAACTGAGGAACTGTTGGTATGACTGAAGGATTGGGACATACTGATAGGCATATTGCAAGTCCACTGAAATCCTCCAGTCTCCTGGTTGAATGACCTGGATTATGGTATGGAGAGACTCCATCTTGTGTCTATCCGGATAAATTGATTCAGCCTCTTGAGGTAGTTCTGGAGGCTGCCGTTTGAACAGCCAATAATGGCCTTACGCCACTGTGGACTTAATCTGCCATTTGGGGTGCCCTGAAAGGATAACGGCACCTAATGCGTGTTGTGCAGTGATTGTCACACAATTTAAAAATCAGATTGTGTGGTGTGTGATAATAGGTTTTCTCCTTCTTTGGAGGAGGTTCTGGATCCTCCCATTCCAGTGCAACTTTTACTGCCATAATGAATGGTGGTATTAGCGCAAAATCAAAGCCTGAACCTTCAGGATCCTCTGCCGAGGAGGAGGCGATATCTTCTCCCTCTGGAAGGTTGGCTGTAATACTGGGTCTGGGGAATCAGCCTGCCTAATCTGCTGGGCTGGAGTCACCCCTGAAGTGCCTGGTACCCCTCTTGTTAGAGAGGGTTGAATGGCTTGGTTTAGACCTGGTGCAGGGCCCACACTGTTCGTCCACTTCTGTCCCTGGTTGCCCAAGATGACCGGAAAATTCTGCCAGGGAGTTGGGGACTACTTTCTTGAACAAGGTTGACACCTGCTGACTCTCATACTCCTGGTCTCTGGCAAGCTGCTTGAAGCAGTTGCTGCAAAGTAGCTTTCCAGGCATAGGGTCATCTCCACATGACCAACATTTGTCTTTTCGGGCGCTGATCCCTCGGAGGAGAAGCTGTGTGGGTTCTCTTAAGCGTACATTTGCGCCCTTTGTACTGGGGTCTGCCAGGACTGGAGGAGTCACTTTCTGCCTTGGAAAAATCCTGAGGCCTCTGGACCTCCTTGAGTGGTTGTGTGAGCGGCTGGGACTGCAATAGACAGGAAGACACGCTCGTCAGGGCAGAACGCACTCTTAATCCCGCATCTTCTTACTTACCAACAGTTGGCCCTTACCTGGTATTGCGGTGGTCTTGGTTATGTGGTATTAGGCTCGTGCTGGAGGAAGAACCGAAAAGTGCAAGGGGGACTGCATGGCAACAGAGAGAAATAAGGGAAGCGAGAGAGAGAAAAATATACACATATATAACCCGTTTTTTTTTTTTTTTTTTTTCCCCATTACTAGGATAGCAAGACTTACCTGTCATTGACTGTTCCTCAGAATGAGATGCTGCCTCTCTGGATGCCTGAATAGCAAAGGCATCCATTACCTGGCCATTTGTTCTCTGCAAATAGATCACCTGAGAGAGAGACACAGCCCTCTCTCACCTCTGTTCTAATAAAAAAAAAGTCTAGTACACTTAGGAGGGCCAACGCCCATCCACACAAAAGGACACTTAAGCTGGCTACACATCATACAATCCACTGCAGATTTTTTCCTCAGATTTACCAAAACACACAATATGAGGTCCAACCTTAAGAGCCTCAATTTGTATGCAATCAGGCAGGCCCCTGCACCACATGGTCCCGGCAAATCTAAAGGAAATCAGACAACAAAAGTTGCACAGTGTGTATGGGGTCTTTAGAGACATGAGAGCAAGAAAAAGAAAAAAAGTTTTATAGAAATTGACAGACCTGGAAAGAGTTCCATAGGAGAGAAGACATCATGCAGTTCCAGCTGCTGGATCCAGACTCCAAAGCAGGCATGCCACAAGAGTATTGTCATCTCTGATTAGAGAACACCTCGACCCCAAAAGGCCACCAGAAGGGGTTCCCCACCTTGTCGGTGCGTTTAGCTACCTAAGATGTGGGACTGCATACTGGGAGAGGCTTGAACCCAGACAGACTCTGACATAGTCGGCAGGTAAGAGCTTATCCTGAGTGTAACGGTCTGTAGGTGTTGATCTTTTGAGGACAAAAAGGAGAATGGGGGAGGTAGCTCTCAGTCAGACTTTAATAGAGCTAAACAGGTCCTGTGGGTGGATATAGGCGCGGAGCTATATCATATGTATGCTACCATGTCTGGCGTCAGGAAAGCCTTTTTTTAATGCTCCTCGACCAGATTGTATGTAAGCCTGCAATGTACACGTTGATTGATATATTTTGTTGGAATTCTATGAAACCTGAATACAATTCTTGAAATAAAAAGCCTTTTCAAAGAAAAAGCTATAAAAGATATGTCATATCCCAAGTGTTAAATTTGTAAAAAAAATAAATAAATAATCTCATATTCATATAATGTAGAATGCTTTTAGTCATTGTTTTAGGTTAAAAGAAAATAGAATGTTCTATGGATGTCTAAGCCATATGACATGTAAAGCATCCTGACCTTGAAAAGTATAGTATGCTACTTTCATTGTAATACATTTAAATGAATTGAAAATAGATTTAAAAGGGCCAATGAAACAGTGCATCACATTATGCTTGGCCTTCAATTAAATGTATTATTTTGTGTGGATTAAATTGCACCGTAAGTTCACAGTGAGGGAGATTTACTAAAACATTGAGCGTGCAAATATCTGGTGCAGCTCTACATAGAAACCAATTAGCTTTCAGGTTTTATTGTCAAAGCCTAATTGAACAAGCTGAAGTTAGAAGCTGATTGGCTGCCACGCACAGCTGCACCAGATTCTGAGTACTCCAGTTTTAGTAAATCAGCCCCACAGTGCTCCAGTTTATCATAGAGGGGTTTATTTACGAAAAGCAAATAGACTTCACTTTGCAAGTGCAGTTGCACTAATTTTCCCCAAAACTTAGTGAATGTGGTGAAGCTCTGCTGATTTTCTGCTGATTTTCATCATCCAATCATGTGCAAGTAAATATGCTGTTTTTGTTTCTGATTATCCTTGCACCTTGCATTCACTTTTTTTTATTTGTATTTTACACCTCAACACACAGGAGCTTCTAAGCTACCGTGTGCATGAGGCCATATTGTTGAAACGTGACTGACGTTAAGCTGTAGAGTAAGGTCTTAAGTGAAAAAAACACATTAGAGAAATTAAAGAGAAATTAAAATCAAAACTTAGAAAAAAATTGTGGATCTCATGTAACTTTCTTTTTCCTCTGTAGCTTCCTCTATTTTCCATCAAGTGTCACTTATGTCTGAATTTCCTGCAACCTAATCTTAAAAAAGTGCCATTGTACTAACGTGCATGAAACAGAAGTATAGGTGAAAATATGGAAATGAGCCCTGATTAGATGGATCCATATTTTTACAGTAAACACTAGAGAAAACAAGAGACTCTTCATTATTCTGCCCTAACACATTTTCAGAATTATGTGAAAATTATTGTTTCACTCCAAATAATGTTGATCCTGACATACTTCTATGGGACTCTAAACCAAAAAAGAATACATGTGAACACTGTGCAATAACACATTGATGGAAGCAGCCATTATCCAGCTTGTGTCACATACTTCCATCAGAACCCAGAGGCATAGGTGTTTTGCTTTGTGAGAGAAATGTTCACGTCTGCTTTCCCTTTTGAATGGCTTAATATAGGTTGTCATGACCGGTAGTAGAGAAAGCGATAATGGCCACAAAAGTAAATGTTTTTCAAGCTGATATAAACCTGCAATGTTCTGTTATATTTTGTACTATGTCCTATTGTAAGTATTGTACAGTAATGTTTCTATACTTATGTGAAAAGTCCATTCAAGACTCCAGATATATATAGAGAAATATAAAGAGAACACATAATATACCTTTGTTTGCTTTACATCATAAATTCTGTTTACTTCCTAATATGTGCAATTTACCTATAGTGTGACATTTTAAAAAGTAAGATTAACAGCTTGTATGCACTATTTATGTTCACATCTTACTGTATCTATAATAGTTGCAATTAGGTAAGCATTTCAAGAAAGTAACTGCAAAAATATGTGTAATATATAAGTAATGTCTAAAAACACATATACAAATACAATTAAAAAGTATGCAAAACATTTTTAAACTACTGCATGAGTCATTCAACTTCAGCTATAGTGATTTCTAAACCTACGCAAAGCCCACAGTGGAACTTACGCACATATCAAAGAACCTGATCCAATTGCTAGCTGACATTAAAATGCCTTGTTCACAATAGCACAGAACCTTTAAAAGTGACTCCAATAGAATGGTAATGATGTCTGAAAGAATATGGGTCTTTGTTAGGGCTGCTATCTATAAACATTCCTGCCGTTTGCATTTCCATTACATTGATCATAGCCACATGGTATGCATCTTTTTACAGCCCATTAGAGTGGGAAATGGCAATAGTAAGAGAATAGAAAGAAGTGGTGCTGTTCCTCTGCTTATCATTTGCAAAAGAACCAGCCAAAATGTAGGAAAAATGCTTGTATGGTACAAAAAAAAGTGTCCATTTGAGCAGCTAGCTGGTCAAACTGTATGAACACAGAAAAGTGCAGCAGAAATAAAGGAATGTGCGTAGTAGGAAATTTCAATAACTATTTTCTTTATGCTCTAAATTGACTCTGGTAATGTGGCATTTTTACAATTGTGTTTTGTCTTATTCTAATAGTTCCATTTCACAGATATTTTAAGCTGAACTCAGGAGAAAGTAAATCCTCCCTTGTAGTGGAGCTCTGCAATGGACTTGAGGCCTCCGAAGAACAGTCCATCGCTGGAGCATATGGGAGCGGTGGATCTGGTAAGTAAAGTGCTTTTCCCAGAGTTCTGCAAACTTTCTAAACAAAGGGCCAGTTTCTTGTTTTTCAGACTGTTGTCAGTAGAAGGAATGGCACCTCATTGTTGGTGTTAGTGGGAGGAATTGTTAGGACCTGGGCTTGAAACTGGGACCTCTGGTGTGTCTAGCAGTGACTCAGCCACCTGGAATGCTGGACAGCTCCGCGGACAGTTCCTTAGACAATTCCTTGAATTATCTTGTCTTGAATTTTGTTGGCCGTGAACCTTAAACCCTTTGCTCCTCTCATGAACTTCCTGATATAAGCCATGTCTCTGCACTTCCTGGTTGTCAGAATATTGTGCCTTCACCAGCCAATATCTTTCTCCTGTCTCTCCTGCTGCTGTAACTATTTGTTACCGAATTTTGGCTTATTTCTCAACTATGCTTCTGCTTGATCCCTACTGCTATATCTGCTACCGGACTCCGGCTTGCTCACCTCCTGGTGGGGCTATCCTGAGGACCGTGACCTGGCACTAACACGCAGCAAAGCCCATCTCCACCATCAGGAGCTCTGGTGAATACTAACAGCTGTTATTACCTGGCGTGGCGCTGTCATCAGAGCGGGGAGCTCCATAATACACTGCACCAAGATATCGGTCAGGAACCATCTTGCAGTCTTTGGACTGCTGGCTCCTCTATGATGGGCTGCCCAAAATTGATCTAGCTTATACCTGGTTGCCCTGGACGCTGTTGTTACTAATTTTTGTATCAGCTATTACCAATTTTTGGTGGTTTTGGTACAATTTGGCTGTATTAGACCATTTCATTAAATCAACTTGAAGACCTGCCCCTTTTTGGAAGCCTACTAAGGTGAAGGATAGTGCTCCCCGCTCATTCTACTCTATATATCTTTTCTTTCCTGTGAAAAAAAATATGCCAAAAGCTCCTGAGGAAGCATTACTGCACGCGTAACATGTAGAGCAAGCAGAGCTGAGTTATATATGTTACACTGTCTCTCTGAAATCTGTTATTACTGGAAATAGTGAACTGCTCAGTTATCCGAATTTTGTTCAATATTTATTAATTATGTAGATGGTGTATTTAACATGCTCATGGGTAATATCTGTGAATTTATGTAAGTCTATGTATGTGTTCTCTATTTTTAATTTTTGTAATAAAAATGTAAACTTTTTTTAAACAACCCGGCTTGCGCACCTCCTGGTGGGGCTATCCTGAGGACCGCGACCTGGCACTAACACGCAGCAAAGCCCATCTCCACCATCAGGAGCTCTGGTGAATACCGGTTAGTGCTTAGACCCCGCACCTCAGGTGAACCCGTGTCATCAGCCAGGGTGACCTGTGTGAATACCTGCTCTGCTGCTATAGCTACTGGCCTCTGAGCCTGACTCCAGGCCGTGACAGGAATATTGCCTCGTATCTGTGGAAGAAATGGTGCCCCAAGGGTTGGATAAAGGCAAGCAAAGAGCCACAAGCAGCCTGCGGACTGCAGTTTGCAGCCCCACTGCAAGGGAAGATTTTTACTTTTCCTGAAGTTTTGCATCAAGTGTCTAGAACAAGTCCTAACTCTAACATACGAGGTGTAAACCACATTCATAGTGTTTAATCAGCTGAATGATCAAAGACTGTAACTTGCAGTTTACTAAACAGGTGCAAAGTCAGAAGCAATAATGCAAACATGTTCAGGATGGCAAAAAAACATGCATACACTGCACAATAGTGAAAGCTGCACAAACACATGAAAGCTGCACAAACATGGACTTTTCACAGCAGTGGCTCTGTGATTCAGTTTGGGTAATAGGTGGCTGCATAGGCTCTGTAAAATGTTATAACAGAGAGATAAACTTATATAACCTGAGAAATGATCAGGTTAGATTCCACAGAATCACTTTCCAAAAAGAAATGTGTAATTTAAAATTTAGATGACTTTTTATGGATTTACGTGTTATTAAAGCGGAACTTCACTCTCTCAATCAACATTACCTATTTTTAATCCTTATGTTGCTAGCATTAGTAAATAAGATAAGAAAGTATATAATATTTTCTTGTTTTTGAACTTTTTTATACATTTCTTCAGTTACTTCCTAGTTTCCAGGCCTAGGCAGATCATGTGATACATCCCAGGAAGGGGGAGGAGGGGTTTTCTCAGCTAAGAACACCCTCTTGACCTGCATGCCTGAGTTAAGGTCAGATGGATTCCTGGAAGTAAATGCTGCATAAATCGTCTGCCCTTACTCAAGATTAGGGATGAGCCGAACACCCCCCTGTTCGGTTCGCACCAGAACATGCGAACAGGAAAAAAGTTCGTTCGAACATGCGAACACCGTTAAAGTCTATGGGACACGAACATGAATAATCAAAAGTGCTAATTTTCAAGGCTTATATGCAAGTTATTGTCATAAAAAGTGTTTGGGGACCTAGGTCCTGCCCCAGGGGACATGGATCAATGCAAAAAAAAGTTTTAAAAACGGCCGTTTTTTCAGGAGCAGTGATTTTAATAATGCTTAAAGTCAAACAATAAAAGTGTAATATCCCTTTAAATTTCGTACCTGGGGGGTGTCTATAGTGTGCCTGTAAAGGGGCGCATGTTTCCTGTGTTTAGAACAGTCTGACAGCAAAATGACATTTTGAAGGAAAAAACTCATTTAAAACTACCCGCGGCTATTGCATTGCCGACAATACACATAGAAGTTCATTGATAAAAACGGCATGGGAATTCCCCAAAGGGGAACCCCGAACCAAAATTTAAAAAAAAAAATGACGTGGGGGTCCCCCTAAATTCCATACCAGGCCCTTCAGGTCTGGTATGGATATTAAGGGGAACCCCGGCCAAAATTTAAAAAAAAAAATTGACGTGGGGTTCCCCCTAAATTCCATACCAGACCCTTCAGGTCTGGTATGGATTTTAAGGGGAACCCCGCGCCAAAAAAAAAAAAAAAACGGCGTGGGGTCCCCCCAAAAATCCATACCAGACCCTTATCCGAGCACGCAACCTGGCAGGCCGCAGGAAAAGAGGGGGGGACAAGAGTGCGGCCCCCCCTCCCTCCTGAACCGTACCAGGCCACATGCCCTCAACATTGGGAGGGTGCTTTGGGGTAGCCCCCCAAAACACCTTGTCCCCATGTTGATGAGGACAAGGGCCTCATCCCCACAACCCTGGCCGGTGGTTGTGGGGGTCTGCGGGCGGGGGGCTTATCGGAATCTGGAAGCCCCCTTTAACAAGGTGACCCCCAGATCCCGGCCCCCCCCCTGTGTGAAATGGTAAGGGGGTACATAAGTACCCCTACCATTTCACGAAAAAAGTGTCAAAAATGTTAAAAATGACAAGAGACAGTTTTTGACAATTCCTTTATTTAAATGCTTCTTCTTTCTTCTATCTTGCTTCATCTTCTGGTTCTTCTGGCTCTTCTGGTTCTTCTGGTTCTTCCTCCGGCGTTCTCGTCCAGCATCTCCTCCGCGGCGTCTTCTGTCTTCTTCTCCTTGGGCCGCTCCGCACCCATGGCATGGGGGGGAGGCTCCCGCTCTTCTCTTCTTCTCTTCTTCTTTTCTTCTTTTCTTCTTTTCTTCTCTTCTTCTCTTCTTCTTCATTTTCTTCTCCGGGCCGCTCCGCAATCCATGCTGACATGGAGGGAGGCTCCCGCTGTGTGACGGCGCTCCTCGTCTGACAGTTCTTAAATAACGGGGGGGGGGGGCGGGGCCACCCGGTGACCCCGCCCCCCTCTGACGCACGGTGACTTGACGGGACTTCCCTGTGGCATTCCCCGTGACGTCACAGGGAAGTCCCGTCAAGTCACCGTGCGTCAGAGGGGGGCGGGGTCACCGGGTGGCCCCGCCCCCCGTTATTTAAGAACTGTCAGACGAGGAGCGCCGTCACACAGCGGGAGCCTCCCTCCATGTCAGCATGGATTGCGGAGCGGCCCGGAGAAGAAAATGAAGAAGAAGAGAAGAAGAGAAGAAAAGAAGAAAAGAAGAAAAGAAGAAGAGAAGAAGAGAAGAGCGGGAGCCTCCCCCCCATGCCATGGGTGCGGAGCGGCCCGAGGAGAAGAAGACAGAAGACGCCGCGGAGGAGATGCTGGACGAGAACGCCGGAGGAAGAACCAGAAGAACCAGAAGAGCCAGAAGAACCAGAAGATGAAGCAAGATAGAAGAAAGAAGAAGCATTTAAATAAAGGAATTGTCAAAAACTGTCTCTTGTCATTTTTAACATTTTTGACACTTTTTTCGTGAAATGGTAGGGGTACTTATGTACCCCCTTACCATTTCACACAGGGGGGGGGCCGGGATCTGGGGGTCACCTTGTTAAAGGGGGCTTCCAGATTCCGATAAGCCCCCCGCCCGCAGACCCCCACAACCACCGGCCAGGGTTGTGGGGATGAGGCCCTTGTCCTCATCAACATGGGGACAAGGTGTTTTGGGGGGCTACCCCAAAGCACCCTCCCAATGTTGAGGGCATGTGGCCTGGTACGGTTCAGGAGGGAGGGGGGGCCGCACTCTCGTCCCCCCCTCTTTTCCTGCGGCCTGCCAGGTTGCGTGCTCGGATAAGGGTCTGGTATGGATTTTTGGGGGGACCCCACGCCGTTTTTTTTTTTTTTTTTGGCGCGGGGTTCCCCTTAAAATCCATACCAGACCTGAAGGGTCTGGTATGGAATTTAGGGGGAACCCCACGTCATTTTTTTTTTTTAAATTTTGGCCGGGGTTCCCCTTAATATCCATACCAGAACTGAAGGGCCTGGTATGGAATTTAGGGGGACCCCCACGTCATTTTTTTTTTTAAATTTTGGTTCGGGGTTCCCCTTTGGGGAATTCCCATGCCGTTTTTATCAATGAACTTCTATGTGTATTGTCGGCAATGCAATAGCCGCGGGTAGTTTTAAATGAGTTTTTTCCTTCAAAATGTCATTTTGCTGTCAGACTGTTCTAAACACAGGAAACATGCGCCCCTTTACAGGCACACTATAGACACCCCCCAGGTACGAAATTTAAAGGGATATTACACTTTTATTGATTGACTTTAAGTATTATTAAAATCACTGCTCCTGAAAAAACGGCCGTTTTTAAAACTTTTTTTTGCATTGATCCATGTCCCCTGGGGCAGGACCCAGGTCCCCAAACACTTTTTATGACAATAACTTGCATATTAGCCTTTAAAATTAGCACTTTTGATTTCTCCCATAGACTTTTAAAGGGTGTTCCGCGGCATTCGAATTTGCCGCGAACACCCCAAATTGTTCGCTGTTCGGTGAACTTGCGAACAGCCAATGTTCGAGTCGAACATGAGTTCGACTCGAACTCGAAGCTCATCCCTACTCAAGATGACCACAGCCAGAAATGCTGGGGGGATGTTTTTCAACAAAATAAAGCATAGAGACCTGGATGGATGGGGGAGTTTATTTTGAGCACTAGAAATTAATTTTTGGTTTGTGGTGCTCATATGCAGTGTAGTTGCACTGTTAGGTGTGAATGTAATGGATTGTGTTCTCATTAATAGACAATGAGTTTCAACAGGTAGTTTATACTGGCAGTGTAAACTGACAGCTCATCAATTTACTGCAACTTGCCAAGTGGCAATTTGGTATACATATGGGGTCTATAAATGAAAATGTTAGAACCTTCAGCTAATTAAAAAATTCCCCTTGCAGATCTCATGCTCATCCCCGTAAGCTTAATCTCCTTTCACATTTTGAGTCAGAAGTTGCACTAACACGCTTTTAAAACATTTCAATCCCTTTCTTAAAAGCCTGTACTATTATTTAAAAATTATTGTGTTGCATTGAAAAGCACTTTAAAAATGTAAAGACATGTTGGTAAATATCCTATGACTTTTAGTGACATTTTCTACTCCATTGTTCCAGTCATACACAAATTAGCGTCATTTAAATAACAGTGCTTCATATCTGATGTTGTAAACATCAATACCATTGTATGCATTGTCCTACACATTTAAAAAAAAAAGAAGATATTAGATATTAAAACACAGAACTTTTGACCGTTTTATGACAGGGAATGTTTGCTACATTTATAAGGGCCCATTCACATCAGATGTGTTGAGCTGCGCTGGACAGCTTTACCCAACACCATTCCAAAACTAGGCAAAACAAGGCAAAAAGTTTTGTTTTCTGTCATGCGAGTTCTTTTGGTGGTATGTAATCACCACTGTTTTTTATCATTTTGGCTACATAAATGAAAAAAGACCAAAAATTCTGAAAACAACGCGTTTTTCTTTGTTTCTGTTATAAAATTTTGCAAATAATTAATCTTTTTTCATAATTTAGGCCAAACTGTATACTGCTACAGTCCACATGGTATATGGTATATATACAATATCTGAGAATCGATCAATCCTGTTGTACTGACGATCTCATTTCTTGAGGCCTAAAAATGGCAGGACAGTACATGTACCCCCAAATGACCACTTTTTGGAAAGTAGACAGCCCAAAGTATTTAGTAAGAGGTGTAGCAAGTTTTTTGAAGTTGTATTTTTTTTTGTCACAATTTTTCTGAAAATGAAGGCATATAAGAAAAATGCCTTTTCCCCCTTTTGCTTTTTTTTTTAACCTATTGTCACCAATGCAGTACAACATCATTAAATAGCTGGTGTGGAGGTGATCAGGGACACTGGTGACAGTGGTTACATACTGTGGCCTGAACAATACAGTGTTACCATAGTACCACTGTACTACTCTTATAGCATATGTGATAATCACTGTTATATCCATTCATTCAGTATGTACTATTGTTATAAGCTGTGATTGGCCACAGCTAATCATATGGTACAGGTGGGCTGTGATTGGCCCTGTCTGTACCATGTGATCACTGTGACCAGTCTATCAGAGATTAACACAATAGTACACAATGAATGGAAGCCATCCATTGTTTACAATTGTCATGTGATCTGCTGTGATTGATCACAGCGATCACATGGTACAGGCAGTGTGCCTGGTACACTGATCTGTCATCCGCTGTGTCCGTTGGACACAGCGGGTGACAGATCACACTGCAGTGCAGCCCGTGGGGCATGCATGAGGCACGATTCTGGGAGGACATCATATGGGAGAGCTCCCGCTCGGCCAACATATTACAATAGGCTGGGCAGAAAGCAGTTAAAGGGGTTCTAAAGCTATTTTTTTCCCAAAATAAAAAAAAGATTTACCTGTGGTATTGCACAGAGCAGTCTCTTACCTCCTTTTCTCGAGTCCCCCACTGGTGCTGTCTGCGCCTCCTCTCTTCCAACTGCCCCCTTAGCAAGCTGTATGTTAGGGGGACACTCATGCAGGAGAGCTTCCGAGCCTGGCTGTGTGCATCCATTGACATACACACAGGGCTGATTGGCCACGCCCCCCCGCTGCCTCTTCACAGGATTTGACTGACAGCAGCAGGAGCCAATGGCAACCTAGAAAACTCCACCCAATACAGGCTACCTGCAGAAAACTACAGGTGGAGTCGGAGGCAAGACCAGTCACTGTGAACAAGTAGGATGACTGTAGAGCAGCAGTGACCAGTCCTTATTAAACGACTAGTATTGAGGAACGACTAGTACAAAAGTTCATGTCACTCTGTTTTTTTATTTATTTATTGGTTGAGAGCATCAAATAAAGCCATCGTGTTTTGGGGGGAAAGGCCTCCCCCTCCTGTGGGCTTGAGCAGTGGATGTTATTGGAATTACGATGAGATGCAATAGGAGACCAGCAGTTCATAGTTCCAATAAGATCCGTCTTTATCAGTTCTTAAGATAGGTATATTATCGAGAGTCTAACATCTACTACTCATGTCCTGAGGAAGGGGAGGCCTTTCCTCCAAAATGTGCTTTATTTGATACTCTTAAAGTTGTTGTAAACCCTCCTGTGTCACTTTTACCTATAGGTAAGCCTAGAATAAGGCTTACCTATAGGTAGTGGAAATATCTCCTAAACTTGTGCCGTTTAGGATATATTTACCTTGCAGTGTGCCAATGATGTCATCGGCACATGCGCTGTGAAGAAACGGACCTCCGTGCCGCTTCTTCACTTGTATGTGCCGTGCTCCCACGCGCATGCGTGGGAATGATGTCACGCGGCTCCGGCCAGTCGCAGAGCTGGAGACCGCGGCCCAGGAAGGAAGAGGGCAGAAGATGGATGCTTCCATCAGTAGGGACAGTGCAGGCTTCGATTGCAGGTAAGTGCCACATAGCCCATTATGCTTTTACTTTGTAGGGAACAACAGAGGAAGTAAAACCCATCAGGGTTTACTTCCTCTTTAATCAATAAACATCTCAAAAAGACCTTTAAGTGATATGAAATTTTGTTCTAGGAGCTCCTCAATACGCACCCCAGATTTTATGATCTGCTGAGTGCACATTTTTTCAAGATTGGAGAGGTGCTAGCCTAGGATCATTACAAGGTTTACCTACACTATGCTTTCATTACCTATCAGCTCCTTTGAAGGAAGACACACTTCACTGTATATCAAGGTTGGTCCATCCATTAGAGGCTCTAATAGGCTTCAAAATAGGGTGGGCTCGGGGTGCAGATCACTGCAATCCGAGCCCACCCAGTTGTGTGATAATAGCGATTGAATATTTGCTCTTTTCACGCTGATTCTCCTGAGACCGTTTCCTAATTTGCTGAAAGGAGAAGCTTCCGATTGGCTGCCGAGGAGGAGGGAGGACATGGAAGCCGCCGTGATGCCTGCGGAGGAGAGCAGAGAAAGGGTAAGCCGTCCGTCATGCCCACAGCCTGTCGCCCAGGTGAAGTGCTGCCAGCCATAGATGAGGTAAGTGCTCCGGATGACCGACCAGACCGCCCCCCAAATGTTTTTATTACCAGCCGCCACTGCTGTATATCCATCAGAATAAAGCTTCACTTCCATTGGTCAGTGTTATTACACATACAGACATGGTCTTTATTACAGGAAGCTTCTGCACAGAGTCAATGTTTTACACTGGATTACTGCACAAATCTGAAAGAAATACACAAAGCACACCAAGATTCAAGTAATATTTTACATGCCTTTTGTATTTAGATGACATTTACTTATCTACGCGTTCAGCTTCAAGGTATTCCCTAAGCCTGTTTTTTACAGGAATTATGCGTTTTAATGTTTCACTTCAAGCCTTATTAAAAGAGCTGTTCCCCAACGAACAGTAATTTGAAAGTTTTTTCTTGGCATGGATTTATGTTCTCCTGGCAATGCCCAGCTCCCAATGCCTTTTTTTTAACAATACCTTGCCTCTAAGTCTTGAAATTGGAGAAAATTGACTTAAAATTTTGCATGTGTTGGCAGAACCAGCCCTCAAATCAAACCCAAGCAGATTTGTCCCTTGCTAACTAAAAGCTACCTGGCAGAGGTAGAGTGCCTCCAGGTGAGAGGCCCTCCACTATCAGAACTGGCACGTGGACAGCCTGGCAGGAGCACACAGCTTCTCCAAAAGACCGCTACTGCAGGGAGACCCTCTGTGATTACTGTCAGAGTACTGCAGTTCCAGTGGAGTGGCACTTTATCCTTGGCTCCCTCCAGCTGTTCACCTGTGTTATCAGAGCTATGCTTGACTTTACTGAGAGAGATTCAACTTGGGAGGATAATTGCAGGCAGCAGCGTTCTGTACTGTTGTACTGAAGCAATGAATGTTCAGGTTCACTGTCAGAAATGTGTGTCTGCATTCATCCTAATCTAATCAGAAACTTTGAAATTATGACTGGACTAAATGCCACTAGCCTGTAATATTTAAATCCTTTGCTAGTTTTTTTTCTGTGTACAATAGAACCATATATAAATTATTAAAAAGAATACATTTTTTGGATTTTGGTACCATGTAACTGTGTTTTTTTTTTTTTTTAATACTAATCTATATACAGACCCATAAATATTTATAGTTTTGCCAAAAGAATGCTGACAAATCATCCGCCTGAAGAACTTTCATACCTGCAATCCAGGAGAGATTATTCTCCCCTGGCAAAACTGTTACATTTACTTAAGAATGCAAGCTATTGGAATTTATCAGTAGAAAATAGAAAATACTAATGCTAAATTTGGAAATGTATGAATCTGTAAGAATGAAAGGAAGCAACTTTGTATTTATTAATACATAGTTAAATGTATTTTTTTAAATGAGAGCAGTGTAAGTACATCAATTTTACCTGGTATGAGCCTCCTAAAGTCTCTGTACAGCAGGCCTAAAGTGTGAGAGGCAGAAGCAGCACAAGCAGCCAATCAATTTGTGTGCTGTCAGACACGCTGATAGGAGGAGAGAGCAGAATGAGAAAAATAGTTCATCACTGTGCTGCTTCTCTTTTCACTGTCCAGTCGCAGGTTGGAGCAGGAGTAGGATGACCCAGGCTCAGAGTAAGTGGGTTAAATGTTCACCATCAGACTGAGGACACCTAGTGGCATAAAAAAAAAAGTACTGTGGCTTCAACTCTCTATAACAAAACCTCCTGCTGTGTTGAAAGACCTCTCAGACAGCACACTGGCTGCAGGGCGAGTCAGAAGCTCCAGCACATACTGTGGCTGTACAGCGGGGCCACTCTGAGATAGAAAAGACAGACTCAAGATGGTGCGGCCTGCCACTGCTTTGTCCTGCAGAACCTGCTTTCCACAAATACCTCCACTGTGGCTATAGTATTAGGAGGAATGAATATTTGTTGCTTATAATTTTTTTTAACAAGTTTGCAGTGATGCGTTGCAAACAAAGGGCGGCTTTGCTTGTGTCAGCAAGTATTGGGACACCAGCCTTTACACGCACATAAACTTTAATGGCATCCCAGTCTTAGTCCATAGGGTTCATTATAACAGCTTCAACTCTTCTGAGAAGGCTGTCCACAATTTTTAGGAGTGTGTCTTTGGGAATGTTTGACCATTCTTCCAGAAGTGCATTTGTGAGGTCAGGTCATGTTGAACGAGAGAGCCTTTCTCGCAGTCTGTGCTCTAATTCATCCCAAAGGTGTTCTATCGGGTTGAGGTCAGGACTCTGTGTAGGCCAGTCAAGTTCCTCCACCCCAAAGTCGCTTATCCATGTCTTTATGGACATGTGCGTGTAAAGGCAGGTGTCCCAATACTTTTGGTAATATAGTGTACTTATCCATCATGGCATACCATGAGAGAGGTGTGTGATTGGCCCCACATTTATTCTACAGCAGGATATTGACCTCAAGCATTTAGCCAATGTAATTAAGAACTATCTTCAGTGTAAAGAAGAACAAGGAGTACTGGAAGTGATGATTTGCCCCCATCGAGCCCTGACCTCAACATCATTAAGTCTGTCTGGATTTACATGAAAAGACATAAGGACCTGAGGCAGCCTACATCCACAGATTTGTGGTTAGTTCTCCAAGATGTTTGAAACCTACCTGCCAAGTTCCTTCAGAAACTGTGTGCAAGTGTACCTAGTAGAATTGAAGCTGTTTTGAAGGCAAAGGGTGGTCATACCAAATTTTGATTTGATTTGGATTTATCTTTTGTTAATTGATAAAAACAAATAATACTTCTATTTCTGAAAGCTTTCCTAATTTACAGCATTTTTTCACAACTGCCTAAAATGTTTGCACAGTACTCTATTTTGTGATAATTCTCCTTTAAATCTATTTTTAAACAGTTGCTCCAATATATGAAGTATCCTAGGCACCGTTATTGGTTTGTACCAGCCTGTATCACTGTCCCCTTTTTTTGGACAGCTTGGTCTGCATGTAAATCTGGAGAAAAAAATAAAAAAAAAGGAAACTTATTAAATACAAACATAGGTAATATACTGAGCACTATTACTACATGTATTACCAGCATGCAGTCATCTATACTTTTAGCCTATATATTACAACACACATTTCCTTTAAAACAATGCTTGTTTAGGCTACAAAGTTAAATGCCAATTTTCTTTTAGGAACCACTGAGGGGTTTTATTACTTAACAAAACTTTCATTATTTATATTATTTATTAGATATTTTTTTTACATGTGCATTTTCACAGTTATCCAGCAGATGGCAGCATTAAAAAACTCACTGAACTGAGTCCTTACTAGATGACCAAGCTTAATTTATGTATGATACTAACATTGAATGAACACGTTATTTAATATTAGTGAATTCATATTATTTCAGAGAAAACTGCATACTGCATACTGCTTACTGATCATGTGAACATGATGCCACTATTAAAAGTTGTATACAAATGACATTTACCCTCAAGTCATTTTAAGAGTTATATATTTTTTCCCATGTAATATGATTGCCTGAAGTATTGTTTCATATATTTTATGCTATAGTAAACTTACCCAAACTTCATAGATTAGTGTATTGTAATATTTGCTTTTTATTACCTCAAAGGAAAACACCACCTTTGCTAAGATTAATTATACATATATAATTCCCACATATAGCATGTTATTAAAAATTACCCTTCCATTTCAGTTTCCAGACACTCGTTTCCTGCTTGTGTGTTTGGGTTACTGCCTTTTCTTCAAAGTTTGCACTGACTTTTAAAGGCATGCTTTGCAGTAGGAGTACACTTTTAATTTTTATACATTTTTTAATTTATAGGAGAACTCTAGAATAACACAGATATGCAATTTTCATACAGGTCCACGTCAAGATTAGTGTGAATATGTATGTACAAAATTGAAGAACAAGCATTCCAGCAAATAATACTAATGTATGAACTTTATTGATGAAGTAGGAGTTTAATTTTTTGGTTTGATTTGGTTCAAAACAAATGCATTTTAGGGCCTCCAAATCTGTGATAGGTAGTCAGGAAATATAATTTGCAAGTTACGCCCTTAGAAAACCTGAAGGTTGTCATTGAATTTTGGGGCCCCATTTACGCAGCTGGGCTCCCAAAAAGTCTAACACATGTGGTATCCCCATATTTAGAAGTACCAGAATGTGTTTTGGGGTGTAATTCCATGTATACCCATGAAGTGTGTGAGCAATATCTCAGTAAAGTTACAATTTTTTTTTTCATTTTCTAAAAACGTGTGGAAAAAGTAAGATCTTACAAAGACTCAACATGCCTCTCAGCAAATACCTTGGGGTGTCTACTTTTCAAAAAGGGGTTATATGGTGTGTGTTTGAACTGTCCTGACATTTTAGGGCCTCTAAAAGCATTATGTATGGCCAGCATTAGAAGTTTCTGCCACACTCCTAATGTTGGGCATACATGTAATGCATACATGTAATGTTCTTTTTTTGTTTAGAGTTGAATTTGGGTTTGCGGCCATGTATTGTAGAGCATTAACATTCGTTTGGTCTACAATCAAATTGTACAGGTCTTGAAAAGCAGCTCAAAAATCAAGGGGTGTTTTTAAGTTTGCTGTTTCCAACTGAACTCTAGGCTGGGTTGTGAATGAGGGGGGATAACAGGTGCTGATGAATCTGGGGGCAGCCAATTAGGGTTTGCAAGCACCTCTGGAAGGCTACTATAGGCTCTACAGTCCTGTGCTTGAATTCTTGGTGGCTGCGTTTGCATTTCACTACTAGTGCTTGCCACCTCATCAGCTTGTACTGCACTTCTGGCGCCTGCCATTTCACCATGAGATACTGCAGTGCTGCTGTATAAAAGGCCAGGATGTACTAGGCTTGCCAGATTACAAAAAGGTAGTACAGTACTGGCCCTCTGCTGCATATAAGCAGAATTATGCGTTTCTAGCATCTTAGCAACCTGGGGTCGGGTATGCTGGCTTTAGCAGGAACCTGTTCTCCATCATCTGAGCTAGCTTTCAGGGTGCCACTGCTTTCTACATTTTTGTATTCTGAGCTGGACTCGGTCAGTGAGGCTTCCCCTACACTCTCATCTTACATGCTCAGAATCCTGTAGGGCTCTTCACTAATGCACCTTTTTGGGACATTTTGGGTGCTAAATTTACAGTTACCTAGTGTTGACTATGAGAAAAAGAGCTCCTGGCTGGCAATTAGGGACTGCTTGCACACTAGAAAGAAAATTAACCGCTACTGCTAGGAGAGATCAGACCTGATCTTGCTAACACCGCGGTTTTGTGTACAGTGCATCAGAGGTAACAGTGATCAGAAAAATGATACTGACACTGCACTTGTAGGAAGGGGGGGGGGGCTAAATGCAAGTGCTGTCAGTGATCGGAGCTGATCCTGCTAATGCTGCTTTTTTGGGGATACTATACAAGTAGGGATACTAGTATAGCTGTGATCAAAATACTGATCTGTTCAGACTGTCTATTAGTAATGGAGGTGATCAGTGGCTTATACTGTGACTGTGATAGTGTGGGGGCAATCTAGCACTAACTAAACCTGGCTAGGAGGGACGCTAACTGACCCTGATGCTATCTGATAACGCTAGTGACACGAATACTGTGATCAGTGATAAATGCTGTACGCTGACACTGTACTAATGGCACTGGCTGGGTGGCAGGGGTGATCAAAGGGTTAATGGAGAGAAATCAAGGGATAAAAAGGCCCTAAACAGTTCAGTGGTCAGTTGATCCTGCTTTCTTCTCTTCCTGGACCGAAAAGGGCTCAGAAAGACACAAACGCAGAACATCCTGTGTCTATCTTTACAAACAAGACACGGGATCGTTCTTTCATTGACTACAGCCAATCAGCAGGTCCCAGCTGTAAATCATTAGCCAGGACCTGCTGACAAAATTGTGAGGTAGCCAGTGACAGAGCAAATTCTAAAATACCCGGTGACATACCAGTATGTTGTCTGGCAGGGCTGCACCACTCGCCTGCAGTAAAACTATTGGGGGCAGGCGGCAAGTTGATAATGCCCATGATCTGAACATATGCATTCATGGGCAGCAGAGGTTTCTGTGCTGAGAGCGAGCTCACTGCGTTCTCCCAGTACAGTACAGCTCCCGGTCTCTAGAAATGATTGTTAGCTGGCAGGACTGGCTCCTGATCATGTAACCATTGTGACAGAAAATGACAGTGGTCATGTGATCACGCAGATCTTCTGCCCCCCCCCCCCCCCCCCCGGGTGTAATAGCTCAGTTAATTGGATGCTGAGGCTGGGCAGAAAGGGGTTAAATATGTGCAATATATGGAGGTTACCTAGAAAGGATCACAATACAATCTTGCATTTAAAACCATCCTGATATACTATGTCTCACCATTATTTTGCAATTGTTTTATAGTTCTATGCTTGTTTTTCATGAAAAATCATTTTCACATTGCAGCTCAAAGATCAGTTGCCTGTTAGCTGAGACAGTCAAACCAGTATTGGTTTTCCACACAAAGCCTCATATTTACAAGTAATGTAACAAACTTGATAACTGCTGGCAACAATTAATGACTGAACTAACAGGTGATAGCAAGCATTTCCGAGTATCAGAAGGACTCATCGGGACTGCAAATAGGAAAACAGAGTACAGTGTTGTTAGTTTGAGCAACTGTTAAAGGCTAGTGGCTTCTGTAAAAATTGAATATTTTCCCTTCCAAAGTATCAATAAATCAATATGCCAGTAGTGCAATATGAAGGGTCATCTGATCATCGATCATTCTTTCTCCATGGAAAAGAGAATGAGCTGAGCTGAGGAGAAAGCTTGTGCATTACTCAACCAAGGGCAGGCAAATCTGTCACAATTTGACTTGTGAGAGATCTGCTCACCCTTGTCCACCCCAAGGAGATGAGTCTTATAAACTGCAAGTTGGAAGTGTTTGTCTAATGATGGCTTACAGTGGCATTAATATACAGCTATGGGAATTTATACCATAGCTACACATAACATTAATATTCACCTAATAACCTTAGGTTAACCAATGTAAGAGCCTGTATACTTTGGCTTGTGTTCACTCGATTTTCTCTTTATATAAGTGAGCAGGAATGTAAATGTAGCTTGAGGCAGTCTAAAATAAGATCAAATGCAGGTCAGAAGGAGGTCAACAGTAAGTAAGATACCGTATATACTTTAGTATAAGTAGACCTGAATATAAGCCAAGGCACCTAATTTTACCACAAAAAAACTGGGAAAACATATTGACTCAAGTATAAGCCGAGGGTGAGAAATGCAGCAGCTACCGGTAAACAATGCCCATCTGCAGCCTCACTGTGCCCATCTGCAGCCTCACTCT
Source organism: Aquarana catesbeiana (assembly GCF_042186555.1). Taxonomy (NCBI): domain Eukaryota; kingdom Metazoa; phylum Chordata; class Amphibia; order Anura; family Ranidae; genus Aquarana; species Aquarana catesbeiana. The sequence goes on from NC_133324.1 coordinate 745,805,627, forward strand.
GCCCATTTGCAGTCTCACTGTGCCCAGTTGTAGTCTCACTGTGCCCATCTGCAGCCTCACTCTGCCCATTTGCAGTCTCACTGTGCCCAGTTGTAGTCTCACTGTGCCCAGTTGCAGTCACACTGTGCCCAGTTGTAGTCTCACTGTGCCCAGTTGCAGTCACACTGTGCCCAGTTGTAGTCTCACTGTGCCCATGTTGCAGTCTCACTGTGCCCAGTTGCAGTCACACTGTGCCCAGTTGTAGTCTCACTGTGCCCAGTTGCAGTCACACTGTGCCCAGTTGTAGTCTCACTGTGCCCAGTTGCAGTCTCACTGTGCCCAGTTGCAATCACACTGTGCCCAGTTGCAGCCGTACCTTTTATTACTAAAACAGCATATGTTTCCTGCTGTGTAATGCATTCTGTTCAGCCGTCCGTTGAAACAAAGCCCGCCCCGCCTCCTTGTCCGTCCGCATTACACAGCGTGTGTCTCCTGCTGTGTAATGCATTCTGTTCAGCTATCCATTGAAACAAAGCCCGCCACGCCTCCTCCTTGTCTGTCATAGGCGGAACACTGATACAGTTTCCCAGCATCGTATCAGTGTTCCTCTATCACGGACGGATGAGGAGGAGGCGGGGCGGGCTTTGTTTAAATGGCAGGCTGAACAGAATGCATTACACAGCGGGCGACACACGCTGTTTTAGTAATAAAAATGACTTGAGTATAAGCCGAGAGGGAGTTTTTCAGCCTAAAAAAATGGGCTGAAAAACTCGGCTTATACTCGAGTATATACGGTACCCCTGTAAAGGAACTAATATGGATCTCAGGAGCACCTCAAATTGTTCTCAAGTGCAGGCTAAGTGCACCTGAATCATAGGTGTGTGCAGCCTATTGCATTAGGGCAGTGGTCTTCAAACTGCGGCCCGGGGGCCAGATATGGCCCTTCATTAGCTTTTATCTGACCCATGGGGCGATATTTAATCCACTAATACCAACAATGGGACATAATTCCCTCTCCACTAACACCAACGATGGGGCACAATTCCTCCCAATTACACCAATGATGGGGCACAATTCCTCCCAATGACACCAATGATGGGGCACAATTCCTCCCAATGATGGGGCACAATTCCTCCCAATGACACCAACGATGGGGCACAATTCCTCCCTATGACACCAATGATGGGGCACAATTCCTCTCAATGACACCAATGATGGGGCACAATTCCTCCCAATGACACCAACGATGGGACATTGCTTTTTCCCCACTGACATCAGGACCTTTTTTACTCCCAAAGGCCACAGTCCGGCCCTCCTAAAGTCTGAAGGACAGTAAACTGGCCCCTTGTTAAGAAAGTTTGGAGATCCCTGCATTAGGGTGTGCACCCCAAAGCTCAAACGCACATGCCTTTCTCTGCAGCCTCAGCTGCCCTGGTCAGTAAATGAATGGGAAGTGCTCTGTGCTGAGCGATTTCCTGTTCATTCACAAACTGAAGCATAACAAACACAGTTTGCTATGCTTCAGTTATGAACGAACATCGTGAGCAAGTGTGTTCATTTAGAAAAGGAAAGTGCAGGTAAATTACATATTTATTAGCCCCTTCCCCTGCTCTCCACCCTAAAACATCCTCTATAGCAACCGGGGGAGATCAGGGAAGCCAGCAGCACTGCGGCAGGGGGCCAACCTGTGGAGAAACCAGGGCAGTAGGGGGAATTGGCACTGCACGTAGGGATTAGGATGTGCCCACTCCCTTATGCCATTATACCATATATATACTTATTATACTTTCATTTTCTGCCATAGCCATCTGCCATAGCCATTATTTGCATATGTTTCCACATGGGTTACTCCCAATTTAGGCCTACAATCTGACTTTCTCTATGTGCTGTTCCTTGTGGGTGTCAGTGGTCTTTGTTTCGATCTGGGAGCTGCTATGTGTCACAAGGGAGGTTTCATACCTCCTGCTGGAAGGGCGGGGCCACCGACACATCGGCACCATGTCCTTACGCCCACCATGTGACGTCCGCGCTCCCGCGGCATCACTACGGTTGGGCGTAATGTGTCATCTTGGATGGTTGGGGTTGTTTGCGCATGCACACCCCCACCAGCGGTGAGCACTTGCAGCGCTCACGTGTCCACCATCCACCACATGGCGTTGGGGGTGGAGCCTGGTGTGCTCTTCCGGGGGGTTATAAATCAGGGTCTGACATGGAGAGAATTCCCATCTCAACAGTGGTTTCACTCTACATGTGGAAGTTCTCTGTTGAGGGCTAGCACTCACTTACCTCACTCAGGTATACTCAGATACTTCCCTACGTTTTTACTTTGAGCACTCATTTTTGAGTCTGCCATTGGACTCTCACAGTTTTTCACATATCTATCATCTATTTTCCCAACTTTTTATTTCTTTTTCAGATTGCCTTCACTGACACTCCTGTTGCTCCCTGTCTCTCTTCATCAATCTTTCCCTTGGTCTCTATTTCCATACCATCATTGGACTAGGCTGTCTCATTCATATGTATAGACGCATATCATTACACTAATTCATGTTCACTTTGCCACTAAAGCAACCTTTGACATACACATTTATTTTCACAGCTGATATTCACAATGGATATAATGAGACCATCCCCACCATGTCTGCTCTCTGGTTGCCCTCTGGTGGGTTTCTGCTTGGTTCTTCCCCCTCGGCTCCCAGGCGAGACTGATATTGCTGCCGCCTTCTGGGAACTGTGCATCTAGCATTCTGGTTTTGCCAAATGGTGAGTACGGGGTTCATTTATCCATGGCCTCTTCTACCATGTGCTAATACAACTACTATTGTGCTATACACTCTTTTTGTTCTATTTTAGATACATCACACACGCATCCATCCCTGAGGAAGCGAGCTGTGCCTCACGAAACGCGTCAGTAAAACTAAATGCTTGTGTGTTATTTTATCTGCCATTTTCTTGTATTACCTATGTTATATGTATCATTCCACCGGCTTGGCATCTATTCATGCTATTATGTATGTGTGCACCTTCTTGAATAAGTTTCAGATTGTATTTACCTCTGTTATGTTTATTGGCTAAACTGTGCTCACCTCACTTAAAGTCCCAGGGCGAATTTCTGTAGCTTTTTTGTATAAAGGGATGGAGGTGTGTCACTGGGGGCATCAGACCTTTCTTTTTGTTTGTAGTGATTAGGGTGTGCCCAGGCACACCTGGCTCACCGCCTGCAAATGCTTATGATAAATGCATGCTGCATTTTCCTATGAACACAAGCTCTTATTGGTGTATACAGTAAAAAAAGTAGTAAATCTCATACTACAAAAAAATTTTAAAAAAATAACCTAGCTTTTGACAAATACACTAAAGTGCTATACTTCCTTTATATATAGAAATACTGTGCTCTTATACTCAAAGTGAAACATGAGCACAGTATTTATATATAGAGAGGAAGCTCAGCACTTTATTGTATTTGTCACAAAATAACTGTTATCCACTTAGTTAAGGGGTACTTAGTTCAGAGTACTAGTAGCCTCCAAGCAGTGTTGCCAACCGCCCCTAGATTTACGGCAGCCCGTAAATTTAAACCCTTTTTCGGGCTGCCCGTTAAAGTCCGTTACGGGCACCGGTGCCTGTAAAAAAGATGGCCGTGAGCCGACCACACAACTGTGCATGCGCCGTTCCGAAGCCGGCCGGGCTCGGGAAAGCTCGTATGCGCTCGGCTGGGCGGCACATGCACAGTAACGTAATTACGCCGCCCGTCGCCATTTTTGAATAGGTGGAGAGAGACCATGGCGGTCGGCGATTCTGTCAGAGGTGGAGGCATGGTTGCTGGCTGGAACATAGGCAAAGCAAGGCAGAGCTATGCATCTCTCTCCAGGGATGGAGCTCAGTCACCAGGGCAACCAGGGACACTGAGAGGAAACAGAGGGGCCACCAGTCCTGCATCTGGGACACCTTACAGAAGATCACCTGGGCAGAGTTGGATCCCCTGCTCTCTCATCTGGACCAGCTGAAGCCTGCAGCATTCCGGTGATCTGCACCCAGCCTTCTCAGCAGAACCCTCAGCCTGCTTTGTTGCATGGTAAGCAGGGCTGTGTTTTGGCCTAGGCCGACAAGGCCTAGGCCTAGGGCGGCACTTTACAGGGGGCGGCAAAAAGGGCCGCCCCCCCCGCATGAGAGAAAGCCCCCCACCCGTCTTGCTGATTCCAGGCTCCCGCTGCCGCCTCCCACACACATGCAGCCCACGGCGGCCGGCTTTCTGTAGCCGGCGCCACTGTGTATGGGCGTGCTTGGCAGAGGATGGGGGCGTGTATCTCACGCCCCCCTACTCTCTGACAAGCACGCCCATACAACACGGCACCGCTACAGTAAGCCGGCCGCCGTGGGCTGCATGTGTGCGGGAGGCGGCAGCGGGAGCCGGGAATCAGCAAGACGGGTGGGGGGGCTTTCTCTCATGCGGGGGGGCGGCATGTGTCACTCGCGCCCCCATTAGCAACAGGTGACAGGTGGAGCCTTAAGCTCCGCCTACCCTCCCCTGCACTGCTTTCCTGCAGTGAATCGTCTCCTCGGCCCTGGGGCTGTGACGTCAGGAGGAGAGAGAGGAGCACGAGGGAAACCCCCTAGGACAGCAGGTACAGTGATTTAATAAAGTGTATCAGTGTTATGTGCACTGGCAGCATTTGATGGGCACTGGCAGCATTTGATGGGCACAGTGGCAGCGTTTGATGGGCACAGTGGCTGCGTTTGAGGGCACAATGGCTAAGTTTGATGGCACAATGGCTGCGTTTGATGGGCACGGTGGCTGCATTTGATGGGCACGGTGGCTGCGTTTGATGGGCACGGTGGCTGCGTTTGATGGGCACAGTGGCTGCGTTTGATGGGCACAGTGGCTGCGTTTGATGGGCACAGTGGCTGCATTTGATGGCACAATGGCTACATTTGACGGGGCACAGTGGCTGCATTTGATGGGGCACAGTGGCTGCGTTTGATGGGGCACAGTTGCTGCATTTGATGGGCACAGTGGCTGCATTTGATGGGCACAGTGGCTGGAATTGATGGGCACAGTGGCTGCAATTAATGGGCACAGTGGCTGCAATTAATGGGCACAGTGGCTGCGTTTGATAGCACAGTGGCAGCATTTGATGGGCACAGTGGCTACGTTTGAGGGCACAGTGGCTACGTTTGATGGCTAGTGGCTGTGTTTGAGGGCACAATGGCTACGTTTGATGGCACAGTGGCTACGTTTGATGGGGCACAATGGCTGCGTTTGATGGGGCACAGTGGCTGCGTTTGATGGGGCACAGTGGCTGTGTTTGATGGGGCACAGTGGCTGCGTTTGATGGGGCACAGTGGCTGCATTTGATGGGGCACAGTGGCTGCGTTTGATAGCACAGTGGCAGCATTTGATGGGCACAGTGGCTGCGTTTGAGGGCACAGTGGCAGCATTTGATGGGCACAGTGGCTACGTTTGAGGGCACAGTGGCTACATTTGATGGCACAATGGCTACTTTTGATGGCACAGTGGCTGCGTTTGAGGGCACAATGGCTACGTTTGATGGCACAGTGGCTACGTTTGATGGGGCACAGTGGCTGCGTTTGATGGGGCACAGTGGCTGCGTTTGATGGGGCACAGTGGCTGCGTTTGATGGGGTACAGTTGCTGCGTTTGATGGGGCACAGTGGCTGCATTTGATGGGCACAGTGGCTGCATTTGATGGGGCACAGTGAGGCTGCAATTGATGGGCACAGTGGAGGAAGGAGGAGGGGGGGCAAACTTCAGAGGGGGGGCAGTGCAGTCTCCCGGAAGTGGGGAAGGGTACCTGTCAGAAACAGGTACCCGTTCCCCCCTGAAAGGTGCCAAATGAGCCTAAAGAGGAAGGGGTGTTGTTTACAGATGATAGGGTGGGTCTTAAACAGGAAGGGGTGTGGCCTCGGCAGGATGGGGTGGGTCGTATTTAAATTAGGGGGGTGCATGCGTTTAGTCAGGCCTAGGGCAGCACAAAACCTAAATACACCACTGATGGTAAGTCCTCTCATTTGAATTTATTGTGTACTTTAATTCATCGTCTAGGTTAGTTAAGGGTCTTAGTAAATAGTCTGATGTTTGTACTACTACTGTTAATTGCTAATGTCAATGAAAAGTCTCAGGATGCTTGCAGACCGCAGAGCATTCCTGAGACTTCCTTAACCTCCCTGGCGGTATGATTATTTCGGATTTTAGGTGCTGAAAGCGGTACCATTATTTTGCATGGAAATTTGGCGTTTTATATTGTAGGTCTGTAAATCTTAACAATAACACACTTAAATCTGTCCAAACCAGAGTCTAGTAGATATCCCGGGTATGATAAAGTTTGAAACACAAAAACATAAATTATAATATAATAAATAAAAATAAATAATTAAAAAAAATAAAAAAAAATAGTAATAAAATAAATTTCCCCACAATTCACTATCGCTCAATTCTGCAAGTGTTCTAATTTATTATCGCTGTTTTCTAGCTGGTCTAAAGCCACTTTTGACGTAAAGGGACACTTTTTGGTTGCTATGGACAATCTCCAGTTTCCAGGCAGAAAGAACAGTGTATATCATGTAAAACTGCATGCAGGGCATGGGCCAGAGCACTGGGGACAAAAGGGATGTGAAATCATTTCATACAGTACTGTAATCTGTAAGATTACAGTACTGTATGTGTTATGATTTTGACAGTTTTTTGAATTTGCCGCCAGGCTCCGCCCCCGTGCGTCGCGCCGCTCGCAGGGAACGGAGCCTGGCACGGAGAGGCTTCGGAGGAGGACGGAGCCCTCGGACACTGCGGGTGACATCGCAGGATCCCGGGGACAAGGTAAGTAACGCCGCCCCAGGATCCTGCAATGCGATCCCGAGTGTGGCTCGGGGTTACCGCTAATGGTACTGAATTTTAACCCCGAGCCACACTCGGGAAAACCGCCAGGGAGGTTAAAGGAGACAATGCCTTGTGAATTATAGACACTAGGTTTTCACCTGTCAATAGCGAACTGGAGGAGAAAATCTGGAATGGTGACTTTATTGATTTCTTTTCTTTTCTTCTTTCTACAAAAGAATTTCTTTTTAGAAGTGATAAAAAAAGATGATACAATAGATGGTGATAGGTGTAAGCTTGTAGTCAGGAATTTTAATAACTGGCTGCAGGCCTTCTGCTTTTAAGCTAGTGTAATGTGAGACAAAGTTGCCATACCATGCAGGGGTATAGAGACTGATGTGCTCTGTCCACCATCATATTACTTCTCCAGTCCACATCATAAGTGTGCTGTGTCTTCCTCCTCCTGTGCCCCTTTCACCTCTCCACAGGTCAGGGCAGCACTGCTTTCTGTACTTTCTGAAACCTTTCCCTTCCATTAGTACTTGTCCTAACCCCACCACGTAGAAAGTGCCAAGCCCCGGAGCCCAGGGCCTTAACCCCTTCACGCCGATATAACACATATATACGGCCTTACGGAACTGGGCTTTTTTCCGTGAGGCCGCATATATGTGTTTCTTCCTTTGTGCTGGGAGTACACCACATTTCGTACTCCCAGCACAGAGACCGGGGTTTCACCGAGAACCCTGAGCCCCGTACTAATGATCGGGACCCAGATTTCCCGATTCCAGGTCACCTGATCACTGTGGTAACCTCTGATTGGCTACCACAGTGATCAGTCACTGTGAAACCCGCCCCTGTGTTTTTTTCTTTCTGAGAATGTAGAGGTAGATACATTGTATCTTTGTCTTTCCATGCAGAAAGAAAAAAAGTGTGTGTAAAAAAAAAATTTTAAAAAATACCTATATCAAAGTTTGATCTAGGTCAGTGCCAGGTTAGTGTTTTGGTCAAGTAAGGGCCAAAGGTCAGGGTCAGTATATTTTGTGCAGGATTTATTTTTTCAGTCAGTCAATTAGTCAGTAAGTGTCAGTGTGTTTTAGGTAGGACAAAAAATAAAATAAAAAGCAAAATGCGCACTATTGCTTCTGGGCAGTACTACAGGTACAAACAACAAATAACAAAAAAATATGTGGTATCGTTGCAATTGCCAGGAACAGGAGAATCTATGTTAGGTTGTTCTTTGGTCGTAGGTTATGGTAGTAACAAGAAATATACAGCTACATTTAATTTTTTTTTTTTTATTTTGGGCCAGTTTTCTTTTGATAATAAAAAAAAAAATCAGGAGATATCCATAACTATTTACTACCAAATGAAAGCCCAATTTGTCATGAAAAAAACAAGGTATAATCCACCTGGATGCACAAAGTAGGTGTAATGATATGTACGATTTTACTAACATGTTGAAATTGCAAATTTGTGCTTAGGCTTTTAGATTTCTTTTACCCTTAAGTGTAAAGGGGTTAGGTAGGCTCTGCCTGATCCAAGATGGCTGTTGGAGTCACAGTCGCATCAGCATCCAAATCGGGTGCTTCCTGAGTGACTCAGGAAACCATAGAGGAACTGTGTTGCCCTTGACTTCCCTTCCAACTGTGGTGCTGCTGCAGAAGAGCACCGCCTGCAGTGGAGAAAGTAGACTGCACTTGCTTACATGCTGAGCTTTTTTTTTGTTGCCTCCTTCTGGCTAGCAGGTCGCAGATTTTAATCCCATTGCTTACTTATTCAGGTAATGTGATTGCTGACTTCTTACAGTTCTAGTATTTATTTAAGGTAAGCAAAAAAACAAAATACAAGGACTTGGTGTCCTATACACAATTCAACACTTTCTGAATGAGGCAGAGGGACATCGTAAGGCTATGTTTAGATGTGTGGCAAGTTTGCACTGCCTCTAAAAAGCTATCTGTGTTTGGAACAATTTTCAGGTGGTGATAGAGGTCATAGGACTCCTCCTCAATGCCTGTTTGAACCCCCATGAATGCAGCACCAAGGCACTACAACTGTGTGCATTGGCCACAGTTTTGGGGTGTTTGCGGCGCTTACCCATTTGCTTGAATGGGTTGTGTTTGGCGACAGTACTGCATGCTAAACGCAAGGAGTCATAGTTTTTGCTGCAGACACAAAAACATGCATCACAACCATGTGAACACATCCCGTCCTCTGTCTATGCAGCTTGGAGGGGGGGGGGTAGTGTTGCAGAGCGCTTAAAAATGGGCTTAATTGGGTGTTAGCACCACTCCAGCATCACCGCATGTCTAAACATGCCCTAAAGGCTAAGTTCACCTTTTGTAACATGTTCCAGCATATCCTGCCAGTTCCCTCTCACCCCCCCCCCCAGTGTGATAGCGGGTTTAGGATCTTGTCCCCGCACCCGCTGTCTCAATTTAAAAACAGTGCGGCCATGCAGGGCTCCACCCACACAGCCACATTATTCATTTACATTTTCCTGTGAATGAATGAACTACAACTATTGTCAGCCACCATGGCTGAATGCTTGTAGTTCTGAATGGGTGCTGATGATCGCTCTCATAGTTCACAAGCCCTTTAACAGACAGCCCATATGAAGGTGCGGCAGAAAGCTGCAGGGATTGTCTGCAGAAGCCTGACCATTTCACTCCTGACCCACTGATCACAAGTGCAATGCTTTCCAGGCTCCTGCAGGAAAAAATAATAAATGCACTTTTTTTTTTTTGCAAAAAAATGTGAATTTTTTTGAACGTATCCTCTAAAAACCGCTTACAACGTGTTAATTTTTTTTTTTTGCAGATACATACTAGTATTTGCAAGCTAAGAGAGCAGGAATATTTTGACCATAAAAGATTGTATTAACATTTATAGCCCTGGTACTGAATCAGCACCTTGGCTCACAGCCCCCTCACACAAACATGATGCTTTTGACAGTTGATGCATACTACATTTCTGAATGTGGTCCAATCTGACCCACTCTGCTTATTAAAAGTACATACCTTTAGGGCTTTGAGGAAGGAGTTGGTGAGGAACCACTACAGAATGTCATCTCATCTTCAGTTTTTTTTCCCTAAGGGCCTGTGTCGACACAGGCACTAGGGCACACTGTGCTCCTGGTGACAATTTAACATTTGGTCATCTGCAGAGATGTTTAGAGGTGACTTTCGGCAGGTTAACATTGTTTTGTGATGATTTTTAAGAAGTACAGTTTCCTATAAAAAAAAATTTTTTAACAGTGTTTTTTTACCCAAGAATATATCACTTGACATACCAGGAGATCCTATTATCATGAACAAGGAGACAATGCTTCCAAAAGAATTGCCTATTAATTGGACAAATACACCAGTGATGCATTTTTTGATAATTTCTTTACCCAGACAAACTCTTTAAAAGTCATTGGGTAATTGGGTCAGTTTATTAAAGGCAAATTCATTTTGCAAGAAAATTTTCACTGCAAGGGATTTTTTACTTAGCTGTGAATGTGGTGAATCTTTGTTGACTTTCGTCATCCAATCATGTACAAGCAAAATATTGTTTTTTATTTTGCTTGCACATGATTGGTCGTTGCAAACTAAATTTTCACCACATTCAGTAAGTTATGGTAAAATGCCTTAGTACAGTGCCTTGAAAAAGTATTCACACCCCTTGAAATTTTAAACATTTTGTCATGTTACATCCAAAAACGTAAATGTATTTTATTGGGATCTTATGTGATAGACCAACACAACGTGGCACATAATTGAGACGTGGAAGGAAAATGATAAATGGTTTTCAAAATTTTTTACAAATAAAAATGTTAAAAGTGTGGCGTGCATTTATATTCAGCCCCTTTTACTCTGATACCCCTAGCTAAAATCTAATGGAACCAATTGCCTTCAGAAGTCACCTAATTAGTAAATAGAGTCCACCTGTGTGTAATTTAATCTCAGTATAAATACAGCTGTTATGTGAAGCCCTTTGTTAGAGAACCTTAGTGAACAAACAGCATCACGAAGGCCAAGGAACACACCACACATGTCAGATATAAAGTTGTGGAGAAGTTTAACCACTTCAGTACCAGGCACATCCCCCTTCCTGCCCAGGACAATTTTCAGCTTCACTTTGAATGACAATTGCGCAGTCATGCTACACTAAACTAAATTTTTATCATTTTCTTTCCACAAATAGAGCTTTATTTTGGTGGTATTTGATCACCACTTGGCACTGATAAGGTGTCCCTGATGGTCACTGATGAGGAAGCACTGATATGTAGAATTGACGGGCACTGATAGGCGGAACTGGTATGCAGCACTAATGGGCACCGATAGGCGGCACTGATATGCAGCACTGATTCCCAAATGAATCAGATGGCTTACAACCTTGTGTACTCAAAGAGTTGAGCTCTGTAATTTCAAAACCATTGTTTCTAACTTTTAGAGACTCTTTAATGACTTTTGTAGTACCACCGGATTGGCTTAAGGCCAATGCGGTGCCTATATTTACCACCTTAATACTGGCCATTTTCAACCCCTTCCTGCCCAGGCCAATTTTCAGCTTTCAGTGTTGTCAAATTTTGAATGCGAAGAGAATTACTCAGTCATGCAAAACTGTACCCAAATGAATTTTTTTCACACAAATAGAGTTTTCTTTTGTTGGCATTTAATTACCACTGGGGTTTTTACTTGTTTGTGCTACAAATGAAAAAAAAAAAAAATTTGAAAAAGATGAGTTTTTCTTAGTTTCTGTTATAAAATTTTCCAAATAAGTACATTTTCTTCATAAATTTTGACCAAAATTTACTGCTACAATTCTTTGGTAAAAATAACCCACATCAGTGTATATTATTTGGTCCGTGTGTGTCAGGGAGGGCATGTCCGTGGTGCTGATGGTATCTCTCGGTGCCCGCATATGCGCGTGCGCAGACTGGCAAATGCCTACGCAGATGCACATAATCATGGGCAAAGGCACCCTGGCCTGACCCCAGCTTGTCTTTGGATTCTGCTCCTGTATCCTGTTTCTGCTTGATGATCTCCTGGTTCAGACTTGGCTTGTTACCTGACCATCCTGCTGTCTGCCGTCTATGCCTGATCTGCCCGACTGTTACCGACCCGGCTTGTCTGACCCTGCACCTTGCTCATCCAGCCTGCTACAGCTTCCAGTCCAGTAAGCTTCTATCTGGTTCCTGCTTCCAGCTGCTTACTACAGTCTGCCCCCAGCCAAGCATCGTGCCAACTCATCTACTACCAGCCTGCTCCGCTGCCACTTCTACCCACTGGCTGCTGCCACATAGACTACTGGACTGATTACAGGCACTCATACTTCTCCTGCGGCTGCTGTCTCACTACCAGTGGCCCTCGAGCCGGAGCTGTACGAGAGGCCTTCCTCTACACGTCAGGCTCACTGACCAGGTACGTGACAGTGTGAAAGTTATAGAGTCTACAAGCTATTGTACCAATCATTGAAAATTGATCACACCTGATATACCGACGGCCTATCTCATTTCTTGATGTCCTAACATGCCAAGAAAGTACAAATATTCCCCAAATGACCTGTTTTTGGAAAGTAGATAGTCCAAGGCATTTAGTAAGAGTCATGGCAAGTTTTTTGAAGTTGTAATTTTTTCCCACAACTCTATATATCATTGTCATATTAACAAGTTATTTCTCACACATGGTATAGGCATATTTGCAACTACACCCCAAAACACATTCTGCTACTTGTCCTGAGTACCTTCAGCGATTATCTACTTTAAGAACAGGCCCTATTCCGACACTTTTTGTTTACAAGTAAAAATCTGTATTTTTGCTAGAAAATTACTTAGAACCACCAAACATCCTATATTTTTGTAGCAGAGGTCAAAGTAGCAGTTTTTCAAATGCAATTTTACACACTAACGTATAAATGCATTTTAATGTATTTCATTGCACACAGAGATAATAAAATACCCATGTGTTTGCTAAAATATAAAAATATGGTGTCGGGCTGGGTAAAAAGATACCAAACATATTACGCTTTAATATTGTGCATGCTTGCGAAAATGGCGCCAAACCAAAGGAGATGCTTTATAAGCCTTTATTGGTTACCAGTTTAAAATTACACAGGAGGTCTGGTGCTAGAATTATTACTCTCACTCTGATGTTCGTGGGATTACCTCACATGTGCGGTGTGATCGCCGTTTAAGTATGCGTACGCGACCAATGTGTGCAGTCACCTTTACATGCGAGCAGGGGGGAGCGCTTTAAAAAAATGTTGTATTTATTTGTTGGACACTGGTACACTGACAGATGTTTTTGTGCACTTGTACACTATAACAGATGTTGATCATCCACCGGTGAACACTGACAGATGTTGATGTCACCATGGAACACTATTGCACTATTGCAGATGATATGTGCACTGGTACAGATGTGATGGGGCACTGTGACAGATGTTCGTGGGGACACTGTAACAGATGTTTTGTGCACTAGTATAGATGTTCATGGGGACACTGTGACAGATGTTCATGGGACAGGGACAGTGGTGCTTGGTGTACTGTGGGAATGTCTGCAGTCTGTGTGACCTTTGTAAAATCATCACTTACACACAGAACCGTCAGCACAGGCTGCAGCCCCCCCCTGCTGCCGTCACTGCAAGTTTTACCTTAAACTCCAGAGAGAGAGACACATCATTTTTCCCCTGTACAAATCATTGGTAAAACCTCATCTGGAATACTGTAATATGCAGTTCAGTTTCTGGCACCTGTACAAAAAGGGCATCAAGAACTGGAGAAAGTGCAGAGAAGGACAACCAAACTGATAAGAAGCATGGAGGAGCTCAGCTATGAGGAGTGATTAGCTGAACTGAATTTATCCTCTCTTGAGAAGAGGCAATTAGGGGGGGGGGGGGGGGTATGGTCATGATATGATTGTGATGTAAAATACACAAGTGGTCCATAGTAAACTAGGTGTTGAGTTATTCACTTTCAGGTCATTATGGAGGACAAGAGGGCACTGTTTATGACTGAAGGAAAAGAGATTTAACCACCTATAAGTTCCACCTCATCAGTTCCCATCACTGCAGCCTATCAGTGTCCATCAGTACAGCCTCATCAGCTCACATCAGTTGTTAATCTCCACATATGGAAAGGCTTCGTCACAGTAAGAGCTGTAAAAATGTGGAATAAACTTAGTCAAGAACTAGCTCTGACTAGCTCTGACCAGCTCAGTAGAATGTTTTAAAAATAAGAGCCGGATGTATTCCTCATTGCACAAAATATAACTGGATACTAACATTTATAGAGCATAACAACAGGGGTAGTTGATCCAGAGGATATCTGATTGCCTTATGGGGGATCAGGAAGAAATGTTGTTCCCCCACTGGAGCAAATTGGATCATGCTTTATTGAAGTTTTTTACTTCCTCTGGACCAACTGATGTTATAGGATGGTGTAGATTGAGGTTTTCTATTTGTTTTTTTTTCTGTCTGTAGAACTAGATGGACTTGTGTCTTTTTTAACCTGACTAACTATGTAACTTTTGAAAAATGTGAACCAGCTGGTAGCTAGTGGTGGAATGTTAAATACATTTACCAGGTACAGAAGGTGCATATAGGAAAGGACCTAGAATTTAGGAGGTAAGAAGACAATCTGAGGCAATTATTACAGGTGTATACAGGCATACCCCACTTTTAAGTACACAATGGGGTACACAATGGGGTTTATTTACTAAAGCTGGAAAGTGCAAAATCAGGCTCACTTCTGCATAGAAACCAATGAGCTTCTAACATTGGCTTGTTCAATGAAGCTTTGGTAATAAAACCTGGAAGCTCATTGGTTTCTCTGCAGAAGGGAGCCTGATTTTGCACTTTCCAGCTTTAGTAAATAAACCCCATTGTGTACTTAAAAGTGTGGTATGCCTGTATAGTGTATGACCCTTTGGTGATGCCAAGGATCTTACTGGAGGCCCCAATATCTAGGGAGATAATGTGTTCCAAACTGACATATTTTGCCTCATAATACAAATAAAGTGTTCCTGTTCAGTCTTTCACCTGAAAAGTTGCTTTATCTGAAGCATGCTGCATAGTTTTCTCTAAACACAACAAATAAAACAGCTGTGCCTGGCCTTAGCAAATAGATAAGAATTTAAAGCTACACAAAACTAATTACGGTATGTGTCTTTGCTACTTTTTCTCATTTCATTGCACTTAAATCTAAGCCATCATTCCATGAAGAAAAAAAAAAACATTCTAAAATCACACTATCTATCTATCTATCTATCTATCTATCTATCTATCTATCTATCTATCTATCTATCTATCTATCGCGGCTAAAGTAAGTATTAAACACGTCACCACTTTTCTATGTAAATATCATTCTAAAGGTGCTATTGACATTAAATGTTTACCACATGTCAGTAACAGCCCATGCAAACCATACAAACAAAGAAACCAAAACAAATACGTTCAGAAGCTAAGTTAAGTGTAATAAAATGGAATGACACAGGGAAAAAGTATTGAACACACTAACTGAAATATATTTAATACTTTGTACAAAATCCTTTGTTGGTAATGACAGCTTCAAGACGTCTCCTGTATGGAGAAACTAGTTGCAAGCATTGCTCGGGTGTGATTTTTGGCCTATTCTTCCACACAAACAGTCTTCAAATCTTGAAGGTTCTGTAGGCCTCTTCTATGAACTCTGATCTTTAGTTCTTTTCATAGATTTTTTATTGGATTCAAGTCAGGTGATTGGCTGTGCCATTCTAACAGCTTTATTTTCTTTCTTTGAAACCATTTGAGAGTTTCCTTTGTGTTTGCGATCATTTTCTTGCTGAAACGTCCACCTTGGTTTCATCATAATTATCTTGATAAATGACATCAGATTTTTATCAAGCATGTCTTGGTACATTTTTCCATTCATCCTACCTTCAACGATATGAAGTTTCCAGTACCATATGCTGAAAAACAGCCCCACACCATGATGTTGCCACCTCCAAACTTCACAGTTTCATGCCTTTTGCACCTCCCTTTCTTCATGTGTTCAATACTTTTCCCCTGTGTCGTTCCATTTTATTACACATACCTTAATTAATCTATGTATCTATGTATCTATCTATCTCAGGGAAGACACTTTTTTACATTTAACAGCATATCTAAAAATGTTAATCAGGGAGTATTGGAGTAAACAAGGATAGGCATACGTGTGTCTTATTTCTTATGGTGTTTCTTATTCATGGGAAATGCCCAGGTCTGACACCATGCCCATTACTGTTTTTTGCAGTCAAATATATTATCAATTACACACAAGTGAGCACAGCAGTCAGCAAGATTTTTTTCTTCCATTTTCAGACTTCCATTTTAAGAGGGAAAAATGAAATTTGATTACTTGCTATCCTTTCTTCTTTGAGGCGATTTTTTACATGATACTATAGCATAATGTTTGCACCACACTAAATTACAAGAATAGCAGTATTCATTGAGAAACTGCACGCTCAGGCAATAAACTTTTTTTTGGATGTTGTAAGCAGAAACAGTCTGGATGAGTTTCAGCTACAACATCCTTTGCAACCAAAGTACAGATTTAGTTTTTGTTTTTGTACAATTCCCAAGCATTAGCCCTCAACTATAATCGTGCAATCATTAGAAGACTTTCTGACTTCAAAAATAACAAAGGTCACACTTTTAATGTGTTTTTAATAATAAACTGTGCTGTGCTGAATAGGTTTAGCATGTTCACATCAATTTACCAATGAATTTTTTACTTTCCGGTGAAAAACCCTTTTTAAGCAGCACTTATCACGTGGGGCATCGCTATTTGCTGCTCAAAAGAATGGTGTGGTTTTCCACTTATTCAGTAAAAGTGAAAACTTTTTAATGTCCCCTTTTGTAAAGAT
The DNA here is from genome assembly GCF_042186555.1 of Aquarana catesbeiana. Taxonomy (NCBI): domain Eukaryota; kingdom Metazoa; phylum Chordata; class Amphibia; order Anura; family Ranidae; genus Aquarana; species Aquarana catesbeiana. Next base: position 745,822,303 of record NC_133324.1, read on the forward strand.
TACATAAATTCCACTGCACTTGTAAATTCATCAGTATAATCTCAGTATAATCTCAGCCTAATATTTTCAAGGACTTGGGCAGGCAGCAATGGCATTACTGCATATGGGATTGCCGTCTACTCTTTAAGGCCCCTTTCACACTGGGGTGGTGGGGGCGTCTGCGGTAAAACTATGCTATTTTTTTTACCATCGGAGAAACAGCAGCGGCAGTTTCAGGTCGGTCTGCAGGCGCTATTTTTAGCGCAATAGCGCCTGCAAACCGCCCCAGTGTGAAAGGGGCCTTATACTGAGATTTAAGTGCACTTTATTGTAATCATGCTATATTGGTTCTGTTGATTTGGAATATGTTTGGTTCATATGTCTGACCTCTCACCAACTCAAAAGCTCACACAGGTATTTACTGTATACCACATAGGGTGTACCGTACACCTCACCATACTCCTATGCCCATAGGGCTGTATTAATCGACTGACATGTTAGCGTTGTAAACAGGCATATGGCACTTTATTAAAGGAGAAGTATTGGAAAAAAAAAACCTGACAGGTATTCTGTACCCTTTCTACTCTATCCAAAACTACAAAAAAAGGTTTGCCTTTACATTTTAAGATGTTTCTGTTAAACATAACGCATCCTAAACAGAATCCTGAGATGTACACAAGACACTTTAATTGAATATCAATTTTGTAATTGTTACTCTGTATTGTACAAGAATTTTAAGACTGGTGGGACTGGAAGGGTTAGGGTCAGGGAGAAATGTTTTGTACTTGTTTGAATGAAAACATTTGAAATAAAAAAAAAAAATGTTAAGCCTATAATTTTGTGTTGTTACATTGACTTTTACTATATCCTTCTATGTTTGAAATGACAATGGAACTGTAAATCTCAAATACTTTTTTTTTTATATATGTCTAAGTTTGATGGATAGGCTCAATTTTATTTGTGATTGCATATGTGTATGAAGATATTTTGTTTTTTTGCTACAGTTAAAGCACTTAAGAGCAACTGTTCTTGCATCATTGAGCCCTTGAGTTATTTTTGTCATATATTTTGAGAATGATTCTACCTTTTCCCAAAGCTTTCATTGATTGGTTACATTGATTTTCAAGGCTAGACACCAACTGATGCCCATTAAATCTCCATAATGCACATGCATTTAACAAGGTGAAAAATAGAATTTGGGTACTCTTTCTGACTTGTCTTAGCTGTATATTTATAAAGCATTGACATTTACCATGTGTTTTGAATTACAGTGACTGATTAACCTGCAGTAAAGCTTTAGTGCATGTCACGTTTACAGTTTTTTTTAATATGCCCTGAATATTAGCTATAAAGCAGATGCATAAAATTTGCAGTACAGGTTGATGTACAGACATTGCTTCTTTGCAGACTGCAAAGCTAACTGCCAGCAGTGTTCTGCCTATGAGGAGTATTGTGTAGTACACCCAGCCATAGACAGCAGCCGTAACCTCAACTAGCCTGCCTCCCACAGAAGAGATGCAGTAGCCATACCTGACATAAACATGCTGTTGTGAACAACTCTGTACTGACACAGACCCTCCTAGGCACTGTTTTATATTCTCTATGCCCAATTGGTTCCTCCACAGGAATACAAAGCTCTATTTCTGACTCCCTGGGAATGTGACCTAGGTGTATCCATCACACAGGAATAATGCCAAATGATCTTACATCTTTCGCTAAAAACATCAATTAGTAACACTTTACATGAGATCAACCTTAAAAAAGTATTGCTGGGCAATACAGGAAATTTGAGGCATATAGCTTTTGGCCAAGCTAAGTAGGTCTTACAGAAAATAATTAATTTCCACCAAACAGTGTACCACAGCACCCCCTTTATATACCATATACAGTATACAATCAATTGCAGAGTATATCCTCTTTAACCAGGTCAAGATAATCTTTTGTAAGTAAATTGAGAGGGGCAGGGACATCATACTTCAATGCATTTCCTAGGCTCAGAAACTTGATTCATGGCATTCATGACTATCTTGATGTTACATAAAAGTCATCATAAATACAGTATGATGCAACAACAAAACTCACATATATGTGCACATGTGACTGAAGTGCAACAATGCCCCAATGTCCTCCTTTCCAGAGTCATGCAGGCAACTGAAAGCAGATGGTATATCTAGCTCCGTCTCTTCCCTAGATGGAATGGTCAAGAAGCAGGAAGATCATGGGGCACAAACATAGAGGACCAGTCTGAAAAAATATATAAACATGGGTTCAATATGCTTGTTGCACTAAAGTACTATTTACAATATCTTAATATACAGTATATGATAAATACCTAGCAGGTATAACCATTCTGGTTATCGCCTAATATAAGACTCATTCCACATCAAGGTCGAAAAATGGGATTTAATATGGGAACATGAATGAAGAATCAGTAATTAGCTCCAAATCTAATCATTATTTAAGTCTCTCATGCAAATGAGAAGGTATGTATTGTACTTGTGTTTTCAAACCCCCATTTACAGTATATTGGTTGACCAGTACAATTTCTCACATTTTTACTTCAAAGAGCAACTTCCTGACTCCCTAATATGACCACCTTTGGTAAATACCATCTTTAAATAGAAATAACAAATTTTTCAATGTAAAATGAAAGAACAATTCAATTTTATCGCTAAATGGTGATTAGCGAAAGGTGATTTAAAAAAATACTCGTTCATTACCTAATCAATTAATCTTGTGACTTAAACAACAGAGTGGCTTGTTTTTAAATATGACTGTGTGCTGAAGTTTTCCTCACAGATTTCTGTAGGTATGTGCTAAAAGATGATAGTGTCAAGACTTTAGGTTTGGAGCATTGGGGCATAAAAACTGAGGTTAATTAATATATCATGCTACCTTAGTCCCCAGTTGGTTATTTAAAAATATAGGTATTGGCAAAATGATGTGCTGAAGTTTTATATCATATGTTTACTTCTGTCATATTTGTGGGCTCAAGTCTTTTACTTCTTTTTTATAATTAATTTGGCAGTGGCCTGGCTGTTCTTAATCACCATATTCAATTCACAGTTATACTCCAATTTGCCAAATTTTAGAAAGCAGAACCTTCTAATTTAATTGTATCTAGAGTCGTCTCCTTCCTACTACATTTTATAAATGACTGGTTACCATGGCTTATCCATTTTCCAAATCCAGACTGTTTTGTCTTTGCTTTGCTAAACAGATTGCACGGTACATTAAAGCTAATATGAAAACAATATAAAAATTTAATTAAAATAGTTTGTTTCGAATGTATTGTTTTTGAAGAATTAAGGCACATGCTAAATGATCAATTTGTCTAATGAAATTTCTTGAAGATCAAATAAAGAGACTTACCTCAGTGTTTAGCATGCATTTGTTTTAATATGGCTACCTTAATATTTACAGTATCTCACAGAAGTGAGTACACCCCTCACATTTTTGTAAATATCTTATTATAACTTTTCATGTGACAACACTGAAGAAATGTCACTTTGCTGCAATGTAAAGTAATGAGTGTACAGCTTGTATAACAGTGAAAATTTGCTGTCCCCTCAAAATAACTCAACACACAGCCATTAATTTCAAAACCACTGGCAACAAAAGTGAGTACACCCCTAAGTGAAAATGTCCAGATTGGGTCCAAAATGTCAATATTTTGTGTGACCACCATTATTTCCAAGCACTGCCTTAACCCTCTTGGGCATAGAGTTCACCAGAGCTTCACAGGTTGCCACTGGAGTCCTCTTCCACTCCTCCATGACAAAATCACAGAGCTGGTGGATGTTAGAGACCTTGCACTCCTCCACCTTCCATTTGAGGATGCCCCACAGATGCTCAATAGGGGTTAGGTCTGGAGACATGCTTGGCTAGTCCATCACCTTTACCATCAGCTTCTTTAGCATGGCAGTGGTCGTCTTGGAGGTGTGTTTGGGGTCGTTATCATGTTGGAATACTGCCCTGTGGCCCAGTCTCCAAGGAGAGGGGATTATGCTCTGCTTGAGTATGTTACAGTACATTTGGCATTCATGGCTCCCTCAATGAACTGTAGCTCCCCAGTGCCAACAGCACTCATGCAGCCCCAGACCATGGCACTCCCACCACCATGCTTGACTGTAGGCAAGACACACTTGTCTTTGTACTCCTCACCTGGTTACTGCCACACACGCTTGACACCATCTGAACCAAATAAGTTTATCTTGGTCTCATCAGACCACTGGACATGGTTCCAGTAATCCATGTCTTTAGTCTGCTTGTCTTCAGCAAACTGAAGACAAGCTGGCTTTCTTGTGCATCATCTTTAGAAGAGGCTTCCTTCTGGGATGCCAGCCATGTAGACCACTTTGATGCAGTGTGCATTGTATGGTCTGAGCACTGACAGGCTGACTCCCCACCCCTTCAACCTCTGCAGCAATGCCGGCAGCACTCATACGTCTATTTCCCAAAGACAACCTCTGGATATGACGCTGAGCACGTGCACTCAACTTATTTGGTCGGCCATGGCGAGGCATGTTCTGAGTGGATCCTGTCCTGTTAAACCGCTGTATGGTCTTGGCGACCATGCTGCAGCTCAGTTTCAGGGTCTTGGCAACCTTCTTATAGCCTAGGCCATCTTTATGTAGAGCAACAATTCCTTTTTTTAGATCCTCAGAGAGTTCTGTGAAATGAGGTGCCATGTTGAACTTCCAGTGACCAGTATGAGAGAGTGAGAGAGATAACACCAAATTTAACACACCTGCTCCCCATTCACACCTGAGACCTTGTAACACTAATGAGTCACATGACACGGGGGAGGGAAAATTGCTAATTGGGCCCAATTTGAACATTTTCACTTAGGGGTGTACTCACTTTTATTGCCAGTGGTTTAGACATTATTGGCTGTGTTGAGTTATTTTGAGGTGACAGCAAATTTACACTGTTATACAAGCTGTACACTCACTGCTTTACATTGTAGCAAAGTGTAATTTCTTCAGTGTTGTTACATGAAAAGATATAATAAAATATTTACAAAAATGTGAGGGTTGTACACACTTTTGTGAGATACTGTATGTCACTTGTTTAAGAAAGGGTGAATGTTACCTTCCTTGCACATTCACTTAACACCATGTGTTTCCTAAATATTGCCAGGATTGAGGTGCTGACTAAAAATGTAATGATTTTATTGTAGACTATGTTGTCTACTTAAGCTCCGTAACATCTTCAAACAATGCCCCTTTTTAACTGTTGAAACCACTAAGCAACTTATTCACTCCATTGTTATCTCTCGCCTTGGCTATTGTAACTCCCTCCTCATTGGCCTACCTCTCCCTAGACTATCCCCTCTTCAGTCTACCATGAATGCTGCTGCCAGACTCGTCCACCTTACCAACGGTTCAGTGTCCGCCACCCCTCTCTGCCAATCCCTCCACTGGCTTCCCATTGGCTAATTAATAAAATTCAAAACACCAACAATAACATACAAAGCCATTTACAACTCTGCACCAAGCTACATAACCAAACTTGTCTCCAAATATCTGTTGTTTTATTTTAGTTTAGGAACTGGAATAGGAGAAGGGATATAGTAGGATATTCCAAGTTAAACTATTTACAGTTGAGGACAACTTTCTTAGTGGAAATGTGTAGCACACTGTACAGGACTAAGCAAAGTCCCTTGCAAAAGAATTGAGTGGACCCTGCTCTTTGGGACACCAGTCGGTGTCCCCTTTAGCTTACACCCAGCAGCTGACTTCTAGTACCCAGAGGCAGATTCAGCACCTCAAGTCAATAGGATCGCTTTAGGGGGGTCTGTACTCACAAGGCTCTGGTTGCAGGTCACCTTCCTATATGATACCAGACAGGATCCATGGAGATCCTCCCTCAATCAGCTCTCAAGAGAACCCTGTGTTTCAGCATTCAGGACCTCAGGTCACCCACCTGAGGCCGCATGTCAACTTGTGCTGGGGAGAGGCAACCTGCCCCCTCCCCAACTGGACCTCTCCACTCCAGGAAAAGATGAGAAACCCAGGTTCTCCCTAAACATAAATACATACACCCAGCATGCTTAGGGCCCCCCTTTCCAATTGGCTGGGGCTGCATCCATATTCTTATTGCTCATCTGAATGGTTTCCACCTGCTATCCAGAAACCCCCGAAGTTGCTTGGATACAGGGAACTCCAGACAGCATGAGCAACATCAGAGCATCCTGAGCAGGTAGAACTAAACAATCATGGCTCCTGTTAAGTAGACAGCCCAAATAAATTTACCTAGCTGCTCCTCTGTTAAGCAGAGCGGCCAAAAACTATTCTAATTTCTCTAGCGCCTACCTAGGAGGGTGCTACATGTATAAAAAAATAAAACAGCATGGCCTCATCCGTTCCCCACCCCGATCAAACCCTCCCAGCATGCCAGGCAGGCAGGCTAGAATCCTCAAAGCAAAAGGTCTTCCCAAAGCACCAGTGCCTGATGCTGACAGGCACTGGGTTTTTTGGCACCAGATGTGTCCAAAAATAGGGTGCCAGCAAGGTGGGGTTTACTTACCAAGCACCTTCCCCTCCATGTTGGACCAAAAGTTGTCCCCCCACCCCCCTCCCCCCAGTGAACTTGTTTTAGGGGTCTCAGGGATAACTAACCAGTTGACCATGCATAAGTGTAGGGAAATAATGTAAATGACAACACCACACACCAAAATGAAAAGCCTTCCATATCTCGTGTCCTTCAAAGGTCAACAATCAGGCATAAGTCTTGCATGTGCCAGAGATGTGGTGAAAGATAATAACGCTGGCTACTGCGACGTGTTTTGTTGCCAGCATGGCAACCTTGTTTAGTAGATCCAGTATAGCTAATACCAAATATGGATAGCGACGTAGCAGGCAACTCCTTCCCCAGAACTCCCTGGACACATAAAACTGTGCGAACAGTAGGAATTTCCTTACTGCTCAGTAGAGGTGAACAGTAGAGGGAGTGGGAACCTTGCTCTTTCATACTCAGAACTGCTGGCTGTAGATGGAAAATGAAAAAAATAGCAAACATCACTAAACCCATTAAAGTATGTTAAAAAAAATAGATTGAACAAAATATTTTTATTTTGGTGTATAGTGGGTTTTTTTTCAATTCCATGCTTACCCGCATATATGGTGAACTGGTTAGGGGTCTGAGGAATCCCTAAAACTAGATCAAAAGGGAGAGGGTGACCACCTACTTGCCCACCGTAGGGGATATGTGGGGACTGAAAATTCCATGGACCCTTGTGTTCTTGTGTCAGCTTTTGGGGACACCCTTCTCAATAAAATCAAAGCACCTCCCAATGCTAAAGGGCATGCATGCTGGCATCAGTGTAGGGAGGGGGGTGAGGGGCTTCTTCTCTTATAGTATAAATGCGAAATAAAACATCTGTTCATTAGCAGCTCCATTCACCTTATGACTATTCATTCCATTGTAAATAGGCTTTACAACAGGACTGTGGAATATAGACTGAATCCTAATAAATCTTCTAATTATACAAATAATTACCCAGTGAGTTATTGAGTAATATACCCTAAGTGTTATGAACATGCTTTGGTTGGGTCTTTTTATAAAGGGATTTAATTTGACATTTACAGTACATTTGCCCAAAAATGACTGTGTACTTTTCATCTGTTTAATAATCATAAAGAACAATAATGTGCATTAGTTTATTAAATTTTAAAAAATGACTGTTATCCCCATAGTAACGGGGAAGGAGTATACAGCCACCTACCATTTTGATAACAGCCCGCATGTCCTATAGCATTGGGGGAGGTTGCTTTAAGAAGGGTTCACCAAATGTAAAATTTCACTCCCTGTTATATCGGAACCCATATCTGATATTAATGCAAAAATGGACAATGTAGTTTTCCTGGAAAAGTGTCTTCTTATAACCTGTGTTCCCATTGGGGATATTTATTATCACTTATTGCCACATGAGGGACAATGGTGATTATTTACTAAAGGCAAATCCACTTTGCACTACAAGTGCACTGAAAGTGCACTTGGAAGTGCAGTCGCTGTAGATCCGAGCAGGACATGCAAGGAAAATAACAAACAGCATTTTAGCTTGCACATGATTGGATGATAAAATCAGCAGAGCCTCCCCTCATTTCAGATCTACCCCTCAGATTTACAGCAAGTTCACTTCCAAGTGCACCTTCAGTGCACTTTCAAGTGCAATTGCAATGCACTTGTAGTGCAAAGTGGATTTGCCTTTTGTAAATAACCCCCAATGACTGCTAATTAGAGCCCAAAATATGTTTAATCCCTTTTACACTCTCTCCAAAACGATATAAAAAAGTTTTAAAAACGGTATGACCGGTACAATTCCGTAAGAGTTTTACATAGTGGTCATAAACCTATATTGGGTAAATAAATCTTTAATATATCAGAAAGTCAAGCAGAGCTTTAGTTATTCAAGTGTATTAGGCTCTTTGAAAGAAGTAGTCAGTAGATATGAGAAAGTGCGTTTCAAGCCACATCAGTTGCACATGGAAACAGATGTCACAATTAAGCATATTTTTAAGTAAAGGCCTCTAAAAATTAAGGATAGCGTATTCATATGTTCTCTGAAAAAAAAAACAGTGACACTCATAAAATAAAACTGCCGTAAATTAAGGCTCTTTAAGTTGCAATCTTTAAACAATAGAGTATGACCCTAGTTCCCTAAATTAAAGAAATAACTAACTTTTGAATACTGCAGATATTTAGTTAAACCACTTCAGGTCCGGAAGATTTTACCCCCTTTATGACCAGGCCATTTTTTGCTACTTGGCACTGCGCTACTTTGACTGGCAATGATGCAGTCATGCAGTTCTGTACCCAAAGAAAATGTATCTAATTTTGTTTTCACAAAAATAGAGCTTTTTTTTGGTGGTATTGGATCACCACTGTTTTCTTTGTTTTTTGTTTTTTCGCGATATAAACAAAAAATGAATTAAAATTGTGAAAAAAAATACAATATTTTTTTACTTTCTGCTATAAAACATCAGATACAAAAATTAAAAAAAATCTGATGTCTTCAAAAATTTTGGCCAAAATGTATTCTGCTACATGTCTGTTTATTGATTGGTTTGCATGAATGTTATAGTGCCTACAAACTATGTATATAAAAGAATTTTTTTTCTACTACTAATGGCGGAGATCAGGGTCTTATAATGGGACTGCGATACTGCGGTGGTCAATATGACATTAACTGACGCTGGGGGGAACTGACTAACTGCCACTGACATCACCAGTGACATTAACACAGTGATACTGTGTTAATACATAATAATACTATACACTGTCACTGTATTAATGACACTGGCTGGGAAGGGGTTAATATCTAGGGTGATCAAGGGGTTAAATATGTGCCTAACTATGTGTGATGTGTGTCCAGTGTGCTGCTTTGACTAACTGATCTCTCAGTTTCTCATCCCTACTTTAGAGGTGTATAGTTTTTCTGTAATATTTATAGCGTTAATATAATATGTTGTTGGTACCTTTGTTGTAAATATTGTAACTATTATATGTTTTTTTTTTTTTTTTTTTTTATCTGATTTCCTAATTCCATTTCATTTAAAGGATAGGTCCACCTTTTGAACACGATACATGTTACAACCTTATTTAGGGTGTAACGTGTAACATGTGCAAGCAGACCTCCCTCTCCCCCTTAGCCCCCCTTCTCTGTGACAGCAGGCAGGGGTTCCTCTCTGCCCACACAGGTGAATCATTCATTTACAGCAATGGTTCCCAACCCCTGTCCTCAGGACCCACTAACAGGTCAGGTTTGCAAGATAACTGAAATACATCACAGGTGATCTCATTTGCTGCTTAGTGATTGCAGTATTCTAATCTGCATCTCCCCAAGGTAATACTTAAAATCTGGCCTGGTATTGGGTCCTGAAGACAGGAGTTGAAAACCACTGATTTACAGGGATCTATGAAAGTAGTTTCAATGGACTGCGAGTGTGTTGATCAGCATGCTTGTAGTCCATTCATGCTTTCTACAGCTCTGAAACTAAGTGCCCATACAGAGACTTGGGCACAGAGCTGTAGGCAGTATCTACAGGAACCTGACATTACACCTACGATCCACTGATTGTGGGTGCAATGCTCTTCAAGCTCCTGTGAAAAAATAATAAATGCACTTTTTATACCTACAAAAATATGTGCATTTACTATCTTTTTCATAGAGATGAACTTAGCCTTTAATCACTTGCCGACCACGCTATAGCCAAATGACGGCTGCAGCGCAGGCGGCCATTTCTGGGAGGCCGTCACATCACAGCCTCCCATGATCGCACCCACTGCTGCGCGCGGGCGGCACACTCTGTGATCACAGCGCCCTCCAGACACTGCTGATCACAGATTGATCACAGATCGAGGTAAAGAGCCAATCAGCAGGTCATTACCACGTGATCAGCTGTGTCCAATCACAGCTGATCATGATGTAAACAGAAGCCGGTTATGGGCTGCCTATCAGTGCCCATCAGTGCCGCCTATTGGTGCAGCCTCATCGATGTCTCCTCATCAGTGCCCACCAGTGCCGCCTCAGTGCCCATCAGTGCATCCTATCAGTGCCCGTCAATGTCCATCAGTGCTGCCTCATCAGTGCCCATCAGTGCAGCCTATCAGTGCCCCTCAGTGCAGCCTCATCAGCACACATTAGTATAGGAGAGAAATTACCTGTTTGCAAAATTTTATAGCAAACTGAAAAAGTGTTTGTTTTTTTTCAAAATTTTTGGTCTTTTTACACTTATTTAGCAAAGAAAAAAAACAGTGGTGATTAAATACCACCAAAAGAAAGTTCTCTTTGTGTGAAAAAAATGATAAAATGTTGTTTGGGTACAGCGTTGCATGACTGAGCAATTGTCATTCAAAGTGCGACAACACTGAAAGCTGAAAATTGGCCTGGGCAAGAAAGGGGTTAAAGTTCCCAGTAGGCAAGTGGTTAAAGATGTGTATTAGAACTAAACAGGTACGTTTTCTGGGCTAAAGTTTATGTGCTGGATTAAGGTAACTGAATTAAGTGATTGGGCCTAGGTTAGTGCCTGAGAGACAAGCTTGGGGGCAAGAGGAATTCAAGTATAAGTATAGTACATGAGAAGAATGAAATCACAGAGAGCATACTGGAGGCAGCATATACTTTACAAAGAGATTAGCCAAACAAGGAGTGCACCTGGCAACACTGCAGCAAGTACATTTCCCGATTGGCAAAGCTGGTTACTCTCAGAAAAGTAATCAAATAGTTAGGACACTAGTAGTGGTACATTAGTTGAAAGATGCATGTTCAAAAAGTTTAAAGTGGTTGTACATATACCCAGTGAAGTGACTATCCTCAGGTGATGCACAGATATGAAACAGATCCTCCTACATAGGTTGTACCTATTTATCTGCAGTTTTCTCTTCTTTACATCCATTCATTTACACAGCTTGTCTGAGCTGTCAGAAAAAAAGGAGAGTGATAGCTGAAGTTACACTTTGCAGGAATAGTGAGGAGAGCTCTGATAGCTGATTGGAAGGAAGGGACACCCCCCCCCTTTTTCACACAGCATACAGGAACACAGCTGGAGCTCCCTCCACTGTCACCTTTTTTCTCTTAGTGTCAGGAAAACTTGTCAGAAGTGATTCATGCTGATAGCAGAGGAATGAAGAAGCAGACAAAAATGAAACTTATGCCCCATACACACGGTCAGATTTTCAGACGGAAAATGTTCGATGGGAACCTTTTGTCAGAAATTCCGACCATGTGTAGGCTCCATCGGACAGCTTCCATTGGAATTTCCTTCGCACAAATTTTGAGATCTGGTTCTCAAATTTTCCAACAACAAAATCCGTTTGCGTAAATTCCGATTGTGTGTACACAATTTTTACGCACAATGTGCCACGCATGCTCAGAATAAATTACGAGACAGAAGCGTTTGGTCTAGTAAAACTACCGTTCGTAATGGAGATAGCACATTCGTCACGCTGCAATTTTTTAAATTGTTTAATGCAAGGCATTCTCTTCTTCTTTAGAATGCTAGAAGAATGAAGTTGTTTTGCTGATCATATTCACACAGAGTTCTCACAAACTGATTTCTTTACTATTTCTCGTGATCTCATGAATAATGTTAATTTTGTTTTTCGTCAGATCTCCATAATAATGTTTTTTTTTTCTTTTTTTTTATCAAGATCTGCATTTTTTTTCTAATGCTCTCCATAATATTATTTCTCTTTTTGTGTGTCAAGTTACCACAACACCATTATTATCTTCTATTTTTTTTACCTCAAGGAGTTTGGTGTTGGTGTCCCTTGTTAATTTGACATTGTAGTTTTGAAATGTACCTACCTACTCACAAACAAACTGCATTGCATTGCAGTGCATGTAGAGGAGAGCAGCAACGAGGAAAGGCCGGAGCCACGAACATCCCGATCCCGGAGGGGATTGAAGGCCTCAAATATGTGCTTTGTAGAGATGGTGGAGATGGTGGACATCTTGAAGAGGGCCGACTATGATGGGAAGCAGGGCCGTCTTTAGCGCAGGGCAAACGGGGCAGCTGCCCAGGGCCCTGTCATTGCTTAGGGCCCAAAGCAGAGCTGCCCGTTACCTCTGCGCGCTGCCCGCAAATCGGCGCTGAATTATGTGTTGACAGCCGCGGCGGCACGCACGGCGCCCACACTGCCAGTGCCTTTTTTTTTTTTCATTTGAGGAGCGGGCCGTGGGTGGGCGGGGCCTTGAGCTCCACTGACGCTCTGGCCCCGCCCCTTGCTATGAGTGCAGACAGTGCTGTGTTAGCACTGACTCGGAGGAGCGGAAGAGGAGTGAGACAGGGCCCTGGGCAGCGCGGAGTGGAGAGTGCCTGGTGAAGTGAAAAAACTAAGGAGCAGTGTGGAGAATTTAGCTGAGCTTTCCACGACCAGGTAAGGTCTATTCTCCTCCCCTGGCTCATGCTCCCCCTATCCCCATGCCATGTCTTGTGTAATAAAAGAAAGTTAAAAAAAACTTAGCCATTCTGTAGTCCACTGTCCAGGCTGAGTGAGGCCTCAGAGGAGAGCACACAGCATGATTTACAGGAACATGGCATACTGTATTTAGGTTGCTTTCACACTGAAAGCACCCGGGCATTGGTGGTAAAACGCCACTGTTTTTAGTGGCGCTTTACCGTCGTTTTTGCTGCGCTTTTCGGCCTCTAGCGGGGCACTTTAAACCCCTGCTAGCAGCCGAAAAAGGGTTAAAAGCGCCTGCAAAGCACCGCTACGGCGGTGCTTTGCCGGCGGTTCAGCGGCACTGTCCATTGATTTCAATGGGCAGGGGCGCTTTAGGAGCGGTGAGTTCGCCACTCCTAATGCGCTCCAAAGAAGCTGCTGGCAGGACTTTTTCTGACGCCCTGCCAGCGCACCGCTCCAGTGTGAAAGCCCTTGGGGCTTTCACACTGGAGTGAATGGAGCCGCTGTTTCAGGGCACTTTGCAGGCACTATTTTTAGCGCTATAGCGCCTGCAAAGTGTGAACTGCTTGATGGGCTTATTTTGGGCCTAGCTGGTTCACATGTATGTGTTTTGGTGGCCCACATTTGTGCAGGCACAGTGCCCAATCATTTGAATGGACTGCCATGTCTGCGTTTCCTGCAAAAAAAAAAGGTGCATGCAGCATTTAATAGGGCTGCACACACCTATGCCCATCAAGCAATGAAATACAGCACTGTCTGTTCATTATACTTTTGCTCCATGTGACTTACCTGCAGTTCCTGCTCTGGCAAACTTGCTGCATTTTTAGATGTTTAGGCCACGCTTTTAAAGACACAGTACGTTTGTGTGCGCAGGAACTGCAGGTAAGTCGCATGGTGCAAAAGCCGAATGAATTTCAAGGCCACTGCATTTTTAAAATGCTGCATGCAACTTTTTTTTCTGCAGGAAACGCAGGCATGGCAACCCATTCAAATGAATGGGCTGCTGTGCCTGCGCAAATGCGGGCCGCCAAAACACATACATGTGAATGTGTGATGTGACAATGGCTGCAATGTAATTGGGGTGCTGTGATGTGTAAAGGGGCACTATGACATGAACAGGCATGTACTGGCCATCGGGACTACCGGGAGTTTCCCGGCGGGCCGATGGCTCAGTGGGCCGGTTCCAGCGGCCGCCTAATTTGCCTTTTGCATCGTTTCCCAGTTGTTCTGCAGTGAGGTCCGCCGCGATGTACCCCAATGTACCCTGATGTGCCCCATGTGCTTTGATGTGCCCCAATGTACCCTGATGTGCCCCATGCCCTGATGTGCTTTGTGCCCCGTGCCCTGATGTGCTGTGCCCCAATGTCGTGTGCCCTGATGTACTGTGACCTGTGCCCTGATGTGCTGTGTCCTGATGTGCTGTGCCCTGATGTGCCCTGATGTGCTGTGCCCTGATGTGCTGTGTCCTGATGTGCTATACCCTGTGCCCTGATGTGCTGTGTCCTGATGTGCTATACCCTGTACCCTAATGTGCTGTGCCCTGATGTGCTATACCCTGTACCCTGATGTGCTGTGTCCTGATGTGCTATACACTGTACCCTGATGTGCTGTATCCTGATGTGCTATACCCTGTACCCTGATGTGCTGGGCTCTGTACCCTGATGTGCTGTACCCTGTGCCCTGATGTGCTGTGCCCTGATGTGCTGGGCTCTGTACCCTGATGTGCTGTACCCTGTGCCCTGATGTGCTGTGCCCTGATGTGCTGGGCTCTGTACCCTGATGTGCTGTGTCCTGATGTGCTGTACCCTGATGTGCTGTGTCCTGATGTGCTATACCCTGTACCCTGATGTGCTGTGTCCTGATGTGCGGTGTCCTGATGTGCTATACCCTCTACCCTGATGTGCTGTGCCCTGATGTGCTGTGCCCTGATGTGCTGTGTCCTGATGTGCTGTGTCATGATGTGCCCTGATGTGCTGTGCCCTGATGTGCTATACCCTGTACCCTGATGTGCTGTGTCCTGATGTGCTATACCCTGTACCCTGATGTGCGGTGTCCTGATGTGCTATACCCTCTACCCTGATGTGCTGGGCTCTGTACCCTGATGTGCTGTACCCTGATGTGCTGTGTCCTGATGTGCCCTGATGTGCTGTACCCTGATGGGCTATACCCTGTACCCTGATGTGCTGGGCTCTGTACCCTGATGTGCTGTGTCCTGATGTGCTGTGTCCTGATGTGCTATACCTTGTACCCTGATGTGCTGGGCTCTGTACCCTGATGTGCTGTGTCCTGATGTGCTGTGACCTGATGTGCTATACCCTGTACCCTGATGTGCTGTGTCCTGATGTGCTATACCCTCTACCCTGATGTGCTGGGCTCTGTACCCTGATGTGCTGTACCCTGTGCCCTGATGTGCTGTGCCCTGATGTGCTGTGTCATGATGTTCTGTGTCCTGTCCCCTGATGTGTTATGCCCTGGGTCGGTCTGGATGAAGTCCAGGGCCACATTTTTGTCCCAGTCCAGCCCTGGACATGAAGGGGACTCTAATGTAACGGGGGCGCTGTGATGTGTAAAGGGGCACTATAATGTGGAAAGGTCTGCAATGCAATGGGGGCTGTGATATGAGGAGGCTGCAATGTAATGGGCGCTGTGATATGACGAGGCTGTAATGTTTTTTAAAGATAAATCTATGTTTGTGTCTGTTTTTTGAGATGTTGGGGTGAAAAGCAAAATTGAATTGGGGGGGGGCCCAAAAAAAATGTTTGCCCGGGGTCCAAACCATATTAAAGACGGCCCTGATGGGAAGTATGGACCTTGCCCAAACCCAAATATGAGAAAGGCCAAGATCATGCCTAAAGTTGTGAAGAGTCTGCACAGGAATTTTGGGGTATGGCGATCTAAGGATCAATTGAGGAAACGCTGGTCAGACCTGAAATTGAGGGAGCAGGATCAGTACAGAAGAATCAAGAGAGTGCTGCAAAAAAGTAAGTATTTTATCGTGTGTTCCTATTCTTCTTCTTAACGTTCGTGCTGCTCCATGTGCTTTTCTTTACTGTTGTATATTTTAAAATGGCAACTTTCATGTTCATGGGCACAGTAATCGGTCGTAGGAAACATCGTTCGTTCACCCACTTATAAGATGTTTTTGGCAGATACAGGTTAACTACATTTGTTCATGCATATTTGTATTACAATAAGTTTGTTGTCTAGATGGGTTTGTAACTAGAATGAAATGTAAACTTGATTCAGTGTAAGGAGAGGACACTCAGCAGCTGTTTACACATCTGGACGCAGGAGCACTAATGTGGGACACCAGAACAAACTTTTTAGGGTTTCCCACACAGGTGCTCCAGTGGATACTAGGGGTGTCTACATGTGTGATACTTTAACAAAAAAGGGAAGTATTCCATCTTTAGAAAGGAAATAAAATGTTCTTCAGCTTGGAACTCTGCCAAAACAGACAATTGTATGACACTTCAAGCAATGCTTCATATTCCTATTTCTTCCCTCCGATATCTGTGTGTTAAGTATACCTATTTTTTATTCACATAGGGGAGAAAAGACTTGGGACATCTGAGGACACCAGAGATCCCCCACCTCCTAAAGAAGGGGAAATCTCTACACCACAAGCAGAGGATGAGGAGGGGGAGGTTTATGAAGTGGGCAAAATTGTCAACACAACAGGTGAGTGTCTGAGACCACAGCTTCAAGTAAGAGATCTATGCCTGCATATTTCTAATACATGGTGCGTTTTTTTTCTTTTAGGTGATGTGGATGTTGTGGAAGAAGAATCTCATTTCACCAGTGAAAGAATGGGGTACAATCCTGATTTAGAAAATATAAAGGAAAACATCAATGATCAAAAAAAAATATGAAGAACATCATTGATGTTTTTAGGCAGAATCTAAAAAACACAAAAATTGGACCGTTTTCTCATGTTTGTTTTAATTAAAAAAATTTTTTAAAAGTATTTTAAAAGCCAAATTTTGAAGATGCACACAGTGTGTCAACATGTGCTATCTGCCATCATGGGATATCAATGTACGTGTTTTGTGGGTGCAACCCCTTCCTCCCAACTCAATTAGGTGGGAGGAAGGGGTTGCACCCCCAAAACACGTCCATTGATCACCCATGATGGGAGCTAGCACATGTTGACATTAGGCATGGTATCAGGAGGGAAATCCCCAGTTTGAATCCCAATTTGTGTGCATCTTCAAAATTTGGCTTTAACAGGGGTGGACATCACCCCATCTGATGAAGGCAATATCAACACAGTTTGGACATACTATTGTCTGATATTGCCTTCACTTTATCAAAGTTGAACTTTGTGAGTTCCGGAGTTGTGTATGTTATGCTTTGAAACATGCCTGTTTAACCAAAAAAAGGATATTTACAATGTGAAAAAATAAATATATACACCAAAGATGTTGGTTTGTTCCAAAACTTTGCTTTGAGTAAAATGTTTTCTCGTCAACAATGTGTGGCTTCTTCTTTCAATGCTCAATAGCAATTTTTGTAGTAAGTTGGTGTTTACAGTGACAATGGGGGTTATTTACTAAAGGCAAATCCACTTTGCACTACAAGTGCAGTTTCAGTGCAGTTTCATGTGCACTTTTAAGTGCACTTGGAGTGCAAAGTGGATTTTCCTTTAGTAAATAACTCCCACAGTGCTTTCTAATTTGCCACAATCAGGACATTTTCATGACTCCACAAAATTCATTCTTGATGCTGAAAATGATTAATATTTTTGTCAGTAATGCATTACATTCATTAACAGTAAAAAACAAGGTGTGTGTGTAGCAGACCTACAGCATAATAGTTAGCTGAAGAAGAGATTGTCACCTCATGTATCAAATAAATTACATTTGCACTATTGAAGAAAATGTCCAAAAAGAAAAGCCCATTGGTGAACCTAGGAGACAGCTAAAAGAAACCAAGGCAGTAAATCAAAGGAAATCTTCTTTCAGTTTAAGTTAAAAAATTGTTGATAAAATGTTTCTTAAACCGTTTTTGGCATATCAATGGCCCCCTACCTGCAAGTACTCGATATACTTCTTTGGGGGGGGGCAAGCCAGGACGGCCAGCTTCAAGCGCCATCAGGGTTTCTTGTTGAAGTCCGGCCTTAGGCCCAACTGAGGCCACATAGTTCATTGAATTTCTCCTTAAATAGCCATGTTGATTGGTGTAAGGAATAGGAGGCACCGGCTGGCCATTATCCCGAAAGCGTTCTCCACTACTCTTCTGGCTCTGGCCAGACGGTAGTTATAAACCCTCTGGTCCAGGGTGAGGGTCCTCATGGCTTCAAAATGGTCAGCTGGTCAGAACGAACTAACAGAAAGCACTGAAAAACAGAAAGGCTGGAGCTGAAGATCAGAAACGAGCGGACAAGAACGCACTGCAAATCAAATACATAATATAAATACGAACCCACAAGCACAAACTGAAGAGCAGTAACGATCGGAAAAGCAGGAGGCTGAAAAGCGTGAATTGTCTGTCACCAAACTTCTACTAACACGAGATTAGCGGATAGAGCCCAAAGGGTGGCGCACTTGATATTGAACTTCCTCTTTCTAGCTCTGTTGTACGTGTTGTACGTCACCGTGTTCTTGACGTTCGGAATTTCCGACCAACTTTGTGTGACCGCGTGTATGCAAGACAAGTTTGAGCCAACATCCATCGGAAAAAAAACATGGATTTTGTTGTCAGAATGTCCGATCGTGTGTACGAGGCATTAGTGTTCTTAATTGAGACAAGCACACACTATAGAGGGATATGCTTTGTTCATATTTCCTCTCTGAGTTTTACAACTACTTTAACCACTTTAATACCAGGCACTTTCCCCCCTTCCTGGCCAGGACAATTTTCAGCTTGCACTTGCAATTTGAATGAAAATTGCACGGTAATGTAACACTGTACCCAAACTAAATTTTTATAATTTTCTTCCCACAAATAGAGCTTTCTTTTAGTGGTATTTGATCACCACTGGGATTTTTACTTTTTGTTAAACAAACTAAAAAAGACCAACATTTTTGAAAAAAAAATTTTTTTACTTTATTTCTGTTATAAAATGTTGTTTTCTCCATCACTGATGGGCACTGATGAGGCAGCACTGATGGGCACTGATGAGTTGGCACTGATAAGGAGGCACTGATGAGGAGGCACTGGTATTTAAAATTGATGGGCACTGATAGGCGGCACTGATATGCAGCACTGATGGGCGGCACTGATGGGCACTGATAGGTGGCACTGATGGGCACTAATAGGTGGCACTGATGGGCACTGACAGGCTGCACTGATGGGCACTGATAGGCGGCACTGATGGGCACTGATTGGCGGCAATGATTGGCACTGATAAGCGGCAGGGATTGGCACTGACAGGTGGCACTGATGGACACTAATAGATGGCACTGATGGGCAGCACTGATGATGAGGCACTGACAGATTGATTGGCACTGTGATAGGCACTGGCACTGTGGTGGGCACTGTTGTGAGCACTGATGGGCACTGACAGGCGTTTCTGATGGGGCACAGACTGGAAGCTGATGGGCACTGATTGGCAGCACATCTGATGGGGCTGTGCTGATAATCAAGGTGCTGATTATCGGCACAGACCCCCCCTCTGACAGGGAGAGCCACCGAACGGCTCTCCCTATAAGCGCAAACTGAGGAAAGCCAGTTACCAGCACTTCCTGGTTCACGCTGTGATCAGATGTGATTGGTCACAGCTGATCACATGGTAAGGAGCCTCCGTCAGAGGCCCTTACTACGATCGGAGATGCAGTGTGTCAGAGTGACACACAGCAGCACTGATCGCTGCGCTGCGTGCCCCCTGTTATCCTGCTGGATGTCATATGATGCCCAGTCAAGATAACTGAACTACTGCCCGGCCGTCATTCTGCTATAGGCCGGGCGGGAAGTGGTTAAAGGACAAATGCTGTCTTTAAAGAAGAACTGCAGTCTGCTCACATAATTTGTATTAAAAACATCTTTGCCATTCTGAAGATTCCCTCTAACCACTTATGCTGCAGAAAACTCCCTCCACTAAGTCTGGCTGCAACCATTTTAACTGTGGGCAGCTGAAGCTGCTGCCTGTTCACTTCCTGAATTTACACAGACACACAGAGGCACACCTCCAGCTCTGCCACTCTCATTTGCCCTCTTATGACTCACCCCCCCATCCTTGCAAACTCTCACAAGAGTGAGAGAGAGAGAGCTGTGCTTGATGTCATAAGCCTAGGCTAATGACCAGACAAGAAACAGAAAGTGGGCTGTATAAGGTATTTACTGGCAGAAAAAAATGTTTCACTATCCAAAGTTAAAACAACAAGGGTAAAAGATTTAATAGATCAAAAGATGAAAAAATGACTGAAGGTCCACTTTAAAGTGTACAGCGTCCCCATGCATTCCTGTGGGTGAGCCGTATTCCAGTAATCCAACAAAATATGGTTCACCCATAGGAACGAGTAGGGCTTTGGCTCATGCTCACACTTCCAAGACAGGTCAGAGGGGGCATTTTTGCTAGAAATTCTGTGCAACACCAGGCAGAGCCTTACAGTGAAGATCTCTGGAATAGGAAACAAGGTAAGTATTTAACATAGTAGGCTGCACTGTCAATTATGTGCAGTACAAGTTCACTACTTTAAACTAATTCCTTTAGGATTTTTTTACATGCATGGTAAAAATTTAAGTTCCTAAGTTTTTTGGGGAAAAATTGGCAGCCCTATATTCTGACAGTTTCAGTCATAAAACAATAATTTGTAAAAATGTCTGATTTTCCTTTAAACAGTAGGACATGCCTGTCTTTATAACAAGGCTGGTTAAACGTCTTTGTTTTACTAAAGAAACACAAAGCCAAACATTTTATGAACTGTATATGGCTACCAACACAAGTGACACATTCAGGAAAGGATGTATAATTTTATTAAATTATCTTGACTTTTTCTTCTTTTCCTTTTTATGTATCTATATTAACGTTATCTTTACTCCTTGTAAATGTCACTTTATATGACTTTTCAATAGTAACATAATAATTAGATGCCACAGTGTTCATTTAACATCCAAATTATACTTTGTCAAGAGGATGTAAAACTGCAGTAAAAAACAACTGACAAGGTAAACCTGATTATGTGAAAAATACAAGTATACACTGTATCTATTTATAGTGCAAGTGTATAGGGTGGAATTCATAGCTGAAATTGAATTAAAAGAAACAGAATAAATGCAAGAAATGGGAAAACATTTCAACAAATATGATTTAGCTATACATTACTTATATGTATGTACTGTGTATGTAAAAATATAAACAGTTCATGTGACCCAATTCTCTTATTATACAGTACATACATTACATTTTCATATACTGTATAGTATATGATATACACTTATTAGGTACACCTTGCTAGTACAAGGTTGGACTCCCTTTTGCCAGAACTGCCTTAATTCTTTGTGGTATGGATTCAACAAGGTGTTGGAAACATTCCTCAGAGGTTTTGGTCCATATTGACATGATAGCATCACACAGTTGCTGCAGATTTGTCGGCTGCACATCCATAATGCGAATCTCCTGTTCCACCACATCCCAAAGGTGCTCTATTGCAGGGATCCCCAACCACCAGGTATGGAGCTGTGGCCTCTCTGCAGCCAGTCCGCGGGTGAGAGTGGGCGGGCAGCATGAGAGAAGAGTTAGGTGGCCAGGTGAGAGAGCTGAGCCTGCGGGCAGGTGATAGAGCAGAGCGGGCGGGCGGGCAGATGAGAGAGCTGAACGGGCGGGTGATAGAGCTGAGTGGGTGGGTAGATGAGAGAGCTGAGCGTACAGACGGGCATGTGATAGAGCTGAGCGGGTGGGTGGGCAGATGTGAGAGCCAGGCAGGTAAGAGAGCAGAGAGATGACATCATCTCTCACCGCCAGCCCCACATCACCACTGTTCCACCCTCAGTGGCCAGCAGAGAAATTACATCATCTCTCACATCCCACCCTCACTCTGGGACACAGCCAATGCACATCATGTGCTAAAAAGATTGGAAGAGAAGCTTCTTTCTTTGCTGTCACTGTTGCCTAGTGGCAAGTGACAAGCTGCATCTGAAGGCAGGCGATGTGACAAGTGACAAGCTGCACCTGGAGGCAGGTGACGTGTTAAGTGACAAGCTGCATCTGGAGGCAGGTGATGTGTCAAGTGACAAGCTGCATCTTAAGGCAGGTGACGCGGCAAGTGACACACATGGCAACTGACAAGCTGCACCTGGTGGCAGGAGATGTGGCAGGTGACAAGCTGCATCTGGTGGCAGGTGATGTGGCAGGTGACAAGCTGCATCTGGTGGCATGTGATATGGCAGGTGACAAGCTGCATCTGGTGGCAGGCGACTTGGCAAGTGACAAGCTGCATTCAAAGTAGGTGATGTGGCAACTGAGCAAGCTGCATCTGGCAGCAGGTGACGTGGCAAGTGACACACTTAGGGCTCCCACTGATTTTGCATTATTGTGAGTTGAACTATTTAATTTTATATTACAATGTAACATTAAAAATAATGCACTTCAATCATCCTGACACCATGTCAACCATGGTGCTGTGATGATTGAAGCGCTAACACTAGCCATTGCCTCGACAAATCAAAAACCGCATCGCCGCCCCCTGGGCCTTGGCATCATTTTCTTTTACGCAGCCAGGCCCCCGGAGCCAAAAAGTTTGGGGACCGCTGCTCTATTGGCTTGAAATCTGGTAACTGTGGAGGCCATTGGAGTACAGTGAGCTCATTGTCATGTTCAAGAAACTAGTTTGAGATGATTTGAGCTTTGTGACATGGTACATTATCCTGCTGGAAGTAGCCATCAGAAGATGGGTACACTGTAGTCATAAAGGGATGGACATGGTCAGCAACAATACTCAAGTAGGCTGTGGAGTTTAAACTATGCTCAATTGGTACTAAGGGGCCCAAAGTGTGCCAAGAAAATATCCCCTACACCATTACACCACCATCAGCCTGAACCGTTGATACAAGGCAGGACGGATCCATGCTTTCATATTGTTTATGCCAAATTCTGATCCTACCATCTGAATGTTGCAGCTGAAATTGAGACTCATCAGACGAGGCAAAATTTTTCCAATCTTCTGTTGTCCAATTTTGGTGAGCTTGTGCAAATTGTAGCCTTAAATTCCTGTTCTTAGCTGACTGGAGTGGTCTTCTGCTGCTGTAGGTTCAGTGTATTGTACACTGTACACTGTATTGTATTTGGTTGACCCAGCTTTGTCCAGCTTTGTTCAGGTATTGATCCCTTCAGATACTTACTGAAATATGATTTCAACATCTGTTCAATCTCCCACTGGTGCTTTTGCCCACCCCTTAGTGCTTTTGGACATCCCAAATGTCCAAGAATTCCTGTGCCCCAAAAGATGATAAAGAAAATAAGATTTTACCAAAAAATCTTTTTTTGAAGGCTACTGAGTGGCACAGGTCAGGTGACCCCACCCCCCTCTGACGTTACGTGACATCACATGACATCAGAAGGGGCGAGGTCACCCATTTACCTCACCTGGTGGCCCCGCACACAGCTATATAACAGCTGTCAATGCAGAAAGCCTGCAGTCAGCGGGAGCCTCCCAAGGAGGCAGAGTTTTTTCTGTGTTTTTTTTTTCTTGGGTCGTCGGACGCTGTGATCGAAGATGAATGGACATCGTGGGACACTTTCTTTTTTTTTTTAAATAAAGGACTTGTCCCAAATTGTCTGCTGTCATTTTTACCATTTTTGACACTTTCATTGGTGAATGTGTAGGGGTACAATGTACTCGATACCCATTCACATGGGGGGGGGCAGGATCTGGAGGTCCCCTTGTTAAAGGGGGCTTCCATATTCTGATAAGCCCCCCCCGCAGATCCCCACAACCACCGGGCAAGCGTTGTGGGGATGAGGCCCTTGTCCCTCTCAACATGGGGACAAGGTGTTTTAGGGGGGACCCCAAAACACCCTTCCCATGTTAAGGGCATGCGGCCTGGTACAGTTCAGGAGGGGGGGCGCTCTCTCTTTCCCTGCAGCCTGCCAGGTTGCGTGCTCGGATAAGGGTCTTTTCTTAAAAAAAATTTGTTCGGGGTTCCCCTTAAAATACATTCCAGACCTGAAGCGCCTGGTATAGATTTTGGGGGAACCCCTACGCCATTTTTTAAAAATGGCACAGGGTTCCCCTTAATATCCATACCAGACCTGAAGGGCCTGGTAATGGACTGGGGGGGGGAACCATGCCGTTTTTTTCAATGATTTTTATCTATATTGCCGGGATCCGACAATTCATTACAGCCGCAAGCAGTTTTAAATTACATTTTTTCCTTTAGAAATGTAATTTTGCTGTGGTACTGTTCTAAAGACGGGAAAGATGCGCTACTTTACAGGCATACTAAGAACACCCCCAGGCACAATATTTAAAAGGAATATTTCATTTTTATTGTTTCACTTTAAGTATTATTAAAATCTCTGCTCCTGAAAAAAACGGCAGCTTTTAAAACTTTTTTTTGCATTGATACATGTCCCCTGGGGCAGGACCCGGGTCCCCAAACACTTTTTATGACAATAACTTGCATATAAGCCTTTAAAATGAACAATTTTGATTTTTCATGTTCGTGTCCCATAGACTTTAATGGTGTTCACACAAATTTTTTGCCTGTTCGCAATTTCCGGTGTGAACCGAACTGGGGGGGTGTTCAGCTCATCCCTACTCAACACCATTACTGGAGGGTAAGCTACATTGATCTTTTTCTGGGTTTACATACACTTTAACATTTACAGTAACTCTCCCATCAAACCCTTTCTATAGCACTTAACCTAAAACAATTTTTTAACCCTGCAATCTAACCCTTAATACTTAACATCCACATTAACAGTTAGATAGCCTATAGATGATTACATTTTTTCTTTCAACCAGAGAGTTGAAGGAAAAAATCTGATTCCCTCATCCACACATTCGTGGTGGATGGGGGGATCAATCCCGCTGAGCTATTGTGTTCTGACTGCAGGGAGACTTCCCTGCCGTCAGAATACAACGATCAGCACTGCCAAAAATAGCCTGCAGCACTGATTGAGCAGCAACAGGCTGGTTGTAAAGAAGTTGATTGGTAAATTGACTTCTGTTCAACCACTGTACATGTACAAAGATTGAAATTCATGGTTCATGGCCTGGCTTTAAAGCTAAACCCTAGGCAAATGGATAGGAAAAAAATGAATACAGCTCTGTCATTAATATATTATTAAAGGTAATTTCTATTTGGGTCTGACTCTGGATAGGGCTCAGTGGCTATGGCCTATGGTTTTTCACACCTACTGGCTTAAGGATAAGGTTCCACGCTTTCCAGTTAACCTGCACTCCAGATCTGTTGTTCATTTTCAGGTTATAGGTATAACACATCTGTCTCCCAGATTTGCAAGGCCACCACCTAATCTTATGTTCACATATTCTTTAAGTTTTACCAAATGGATTCAGTAGGGTGACCCAGTTTCAGGGGACAGTTCCGGATTTTAGTGGGCTGTCCCCCCCAAAAAAGTGTCCCTAATTTTATCCCCAATTAAAAGAATGTGTCCCTGATTTCTTTCCAGCTTTATTAATGGTGACCCTGGCCCAGGCTTTTGCAAGGTGATGCATCTTAGCAACATTTCTGTAGTTGGCCTGGAGCAGGAGGAGGATTTAGGGGAAAAATGTGTTTGCTTCTGGTTGTGTCCAGGGTTATTCATGATGATGATCCCTCCCCTCTCTTGAGTAGTCATTTTTGTGGGCGCTAAGAATATCAATTTTTTTGTCGGCTTACTCATTATGATGGTGACATGCAGTCCACATCTGAGCCTGGAGCTGGTAAGTCAACATTTCACGACGGTACAGGGCCAGAACAAGGGGGTGTGTGGGCATCCACCAGAAGCATCTGTCCCATGCACAGTGTTTTAATGTTCATGGCACAAGTGGTTAGGTAAACCAGCAGCACTAGACACCAATGATCTGCATAGTTTAATCTCCCCTTCCCTCCTTTGAAATGGTCCAGGTTGGTGCCAGCTCAGCCTTACTGAAACCCAAAGGCAAGCCACTTTTGCAGAAATCCATCTTTCTTTCCCAGTCACCGCAATCTTTCCACCCCTTGGCCGGGACCTCCACTTCTTGAACTCAGCATTGGTACAGTGACTGAAGCCTGGTGTGAAGCCTGGTGTGCACACCACCAGTGTGTTAGGTCCTAGCAGGAGGCTAGGGGTGCCAGAATCCACCTTATCAGGTCTGTGTTGGTCCCCAAGGTCACAGAACTTCTCACAGATCCCGTGGATCAAGGGAACGATGGCTAATGTGTCAAAGGTTCCTGCTTGTTCAATGACCAGTGGATCAAAAATAGTTTTATCTGCAGATGCCTATCATAAGAGAACTTCTCTGATGTCCCAGATCTCTTTGGAGTTATCTGTGTGGATTTTGTTTAATAGGAGCCAGAGGAGAAACATAATTTACAACCAATTCAAAACCATTTTTTTTCTTTTTCTTTTTTTATAGCGCCGGTACTTGTTCCTTAGGACAGTGACCCATACATGCTATTTTTTAAAACCCTTTGCCATTTAGTTCAGAAAATGGGCATTTTTATTTGACAAATTTGGCTCTTATTGATTTCAGTGGGGTCTGGGTTTAACGTCTGACCTTCTTTGAAGTTTGCTGAAGACCACTCAAACCCAGGGCAGCTTGGTTCATCACTAATCCTGGGTCAAGCCATATTATACTTCATATCTATAAAACAGTATAATGGTTACCTTCTTAATTCTGATAATCACTAACACTGCAAGATTTGATTGCTTTCTAATTTTTTTAAATATTGATAGCATATTTTGTGTAAATAAATAATACATAAGGAACTAAAAGAAAGTGTTGATGATGCAATAAGTTTTGAAGTTCTAATTCAGCATTGTGTAAGTAAGAAATCTCTTTTTACTTTGTGCTGAACATGCAATGGCTGAATACTGTTTCCCATGATACTCTTAAAAATGAATTCTTTGTATAAAGTACGTGAGCACATTTCAGCATTTTTTCTGCTCTTTTTTTTTAGATACACTTTAAATAATTCACTGTGTTGTGCTTTATATGACTCTAAACATACCAAACAAATAGAATATTTTCATGCGTACAGGCGTACACACATCACTGCATGTCCAGTTACCCTTCCCTATACTATCCAAAACTTAAAAAAACATTTTTGGCTGGAGTTACACTTAAAAAAATATACCTGTTCCAACTTACATACAAATTCAACTTAAGAACAAACCTACAAAACCTATCGTGTTCCCAACCTGGGGACTGCCCGTATATTTTTTTAATTTAAATGCATCTTATCTATCAGTTATATGCAAATATAATAACTGTATGTAAATATATGTATGTTTAATATACTCCAAGAAAATGTATATACATTTTTTTCTAACCTCAATAAGAACTAAACTTTAAATATCTTAAACTATATGGTTACCTAGTTTTCAAATGTAATAAGGAAATGCAGTTTTATGAAGAAGCCATTCATTTGTAGCTAACTCTATTAAAACTAGTCAATAAACTGTTTCCATTATAAGGTCTTCAATATTTTGCTGTATTTGGTCAACTTCATTTTGTTTGTTGTCATAAAGTGTCGTAAACTGAATGATATTTGCTAAAGTTTGCTAAAGCACTGAGTATCATAAACCATTACTATGTTTTTTTTTTTCAATAAACTCTTCTTTTCACCCTTTTGAGTGCTTCTGATCTCCTGAAGCCTTTTAATTCATTCTGCAGCCTCCTAATATATCCTACAGCCTACAGCCTACAGTGTGGGGAAACAGTCACTTGTAGTCATCATCAGAAGTCCATGTGACAGGGAGACAACAGGAGAAAAATTAAGAGACAGGAACAGAGTGTTTTCAATCTGCTTGAACTGCTTGTACAAGAATCTTCATGGCAGCATCACCAGATATTATTTTAATGGAAGCTGCAGATTTATAAATATTGTAATGGTTTTTTAAATTAAATTAAAGTGGATGTAAACCTGAACATTTTTTTTTCAAATGAAGACTTCTACCTGGTACAGTAGAGGATGTCAATTCATCTGTGCTCAGTCTTGCCACGAAGAGTTAATCCAGCTCTGAGCAATCCTCTTGTCTTTTTGTAGTAAGACACAGATAAGTTGTGTTGTCACATCCCCAACTGCTGTGACTGACATCTGATTTCTTTATCTCATAAACGAGCAGAGAGAGAGAGTTTTATGATTGCAGCTTCACATCCCTCCTTCTTTCTTCTCCAGCTCTCCCAGGATTGGGTGCTCCACACCTCTGCAAGATTGGGCATGCTGAAGTCATGTGGTGCCTTTCCTGAGTTTTGACTGGATGTTACTCAAAACTCGGGCATAGGACAGTAGGAGAGTGTAGAGGTGGGTGGGGGAGTCTTGTGACATCATGACCCTGCCCACTGAACTCCAGCAAACAGGCCCACCCACCAATTCCAGAGTTTTGCTGGGGTTCTAATGCTGAAGGGGGTGACATGTGCAAGATAGGGATACATGCGGCTTGCATGTACAGTATCTCAAAAAAAGTGAGCACACCCCTCACATTTTTGTAAATATTTTATTATATCTTTTCATGTGACAACACTGAAGAAATGGCACTTTGCTACAATGTAAAGTAGTGAGTTTACAGCTTGTATAACAGTGTAAATTTGCTCTCCGCTCAAAATAACTCAACACACAACCATTAATGTGTAAACCGCTGGCAACAACAGTGAGTACACCCCTAAGTGAAAATGTCCAAATTGGGCCCAATTAGCCATTTTCCCTCCCTGGCGTCATGTGACTCGTTAGTGTTACAAGGTCTCTAGTGTGAATAGGGAGCAGGTGTGTTAAATTTGGTGTTATCACTCCCACTCTCTCATACTGGTCACTTGAAGTTCAACATGGCACCTTATGGCAAAGAACTTTCTGAGGATCTGAAAAAAAGAATTGTTGCTCTACATAAAGATGCCCTAGGCTATAAGAAGATTGCCTTGACCTTGAAATTGAGCTGCAGCATGGTGGCCAAGACCATACAGTGGTTTAACAGGACAGGTTCCACTCAGAACAGGCCTCATCATGGTTGACCAAAGAAGTTAAGTGCACGTGCTCAGCGTCATATCCAGAGGTTGTCTTCGGGAAATAGACATATGAATGCTGCCAGCATTGCTGCAGAAGTTGAAGGGCTGGGGCTCAGCCTGTCAGTGCTCAGACCATACGCCGCACACTCCATCAAATTGGTCTGCATGGCTGTCATCCCAGAAGGAAGCCTCTTCTAAAGATGATGCACAAGAAAGCCCGCAAGCAGTTTGCTGAAGACAAGCAGACTAAGGACATGGATTACTGGAACCATGTCCTGTGATCTGATGAGACCAAGATAAACTTATTTGGTTCAGATGGTGTCAAGCATGTGTGGTGGCAACCAGGTGAGGAGTACAGTTAAGCATGGTGGTGGGAGTGTCATGGTCTGGGGCTGAATGAATACTGCTGGCACTGGGGAGCTACAGTTCATTGAGGGTCAACATGTACTGTGATACTGTGACATACTGAAGCAGAGTATGATTCCCTTCCTTTGGAGACTGGGCCTTAGGGCAGTATTCCAACATGATAACGACCCCAAACACACCTCCAAGATGACCACTGCCATTCTAAAGAAGCTGAGGGTAAAGGTGATGGACTGGCCAAGCATGTCTCCAGACCTAAACCTTATTGAGCATCTGTGGGGCATCCTCAAATGGAAGGTGGAGAAGCGTAAGGTCTCTAACATCCACCAGCTCCGTGATGTTATCATGGAGGAGTGGAAGAGGAGTCCAGTAGCAACCTGTGAAGCTTTAGTAAACTCTATGCCCAAGAGGGTTAAGGCAGTGCTGAAAAATAATGGTGGCCACACAAAATATTGACACTTTGAGCCCAATTTGGACATTTTCACTTAGGGGTGTACTCACTTTTGTTGCCAGCGGTTTAGACATTAATGGTTGTGTGCTGAGTTATTTTGAGGGGACTGCAAGCTGTACACTCACTACTTTACATTGTAACAAAGTGGCATTTGTCACATGTTGTCACATGAAAAGATATAATAAAATATTTACAAAAATGTGAGGGGTGTACTCACTTTTGTAAGATACTGTAGAAATACATTAAGACTGTGCCATTAGTTTACACTGGGTGAGTGGTGGGTTTACATCCTCTTTAACAAGTTAAATCTTATAAGAGATCTCAGTGATCAGGTTTGCATCTACTTTAATTAAAACTGTTCTATTTAGTCCCACAGGTGCTCATTAAGGTGCTTAATGTTGGTTTCTCCTCAGTGCTTATTACAGTTTATATTATGTAAGCTGTTCCTTCTTCTCCTTAGCCTATTCAAAAATTCCAACACATATATTACCTTAGTCATCTAGACCAAGGAATCAGCAGAAAAACTAACTATAGGAGATTATTGATGCTGTTGTAGATCCTGCTAAAAAAAAAAAACAAAAAAACATAAGCATTTCATTATATGAATAAGGTATCCTGAGGAATTTCTAAAATACCGTGGTTACGGAAAGTATTCAAACCCCCTTAAATTGATCACTCTTTATTATATTGCAGCCATTTGCTAAAATCATTTAAGTTCATTTTTTTTCCTCATTAATGTACACACAGCACCCCATATTAACATAAAAACACAGAATTGTTGACATTTTTGCAGATTTATTAAAAAAGAAAAACTGAAATATCACATGGTCCTAAGTATTCAGACCCTTTGCTCAGTATTTAGTAGAAGCACCCTTTTGATCTAATACAGCCATGAGTCTTTTTGGGAAAGATGCAACAAGTTTTTCACACCTGGATTTGGGGATCCTCTGCCATTCCTCCTTGCAGATCCTCTCCAGTTCTGTCAGGTTGGATGGTAAATGTTGGTGGACAGCCTCCTGTGACCATTACCTCCTAGACAGAAAGTGAGGGGAAATTAAAAAAAAGTAGTTTGGGAGATTTATAAGCCCAGTGGAATTTTGTTCAACATGAAAAGGAAACACCTGCACTTAAAATGAACAAAAAAAGCCTATTACAGCCCAGCTGCTACTACAAAGTATCCCCCAAGAAACTGTAAACAATAATATTAAAATAAAATAGCAGCACTCAAATATGTGCAATTAATTAGTTATAAAGTGAAAAATGCAAAAACCTGTACCAATGGCCACGTGTTGTTAAATATATGTATATATCCATTAAAAAAAACCATCTAAACAAAAATGGTCTCTGTGTTGATATATGTATATATCTTTGTTACTAAAATTATAAAAAGCTATCTGTGTAGGAGCCGGTTCACACAGGGGCAACACGACTCTGGCCGCGACTTTGCGAGGCGACCTGGACACGACCTGAGCGCGCACCACAGCGCGACTTGGGTCTACTTACAAGGCGACTTCAAGTCGCCTCCAGGACAGACGACTTTCCAGTGGCCAATCAAACAACAATCAGCTCTGTGGGAGGGAGGGGGGAGGGAGGGGTTTTCCTGAGAAAACAATTTTCTCTTCCTGTATTGTTGCTTTAATTAAGACACAATCCGACTTTGGAGGCGACTTCCACTGAAATCAATGGGTACAAGTCACCTAGAAGTTGGATTAAAGTAGTACAGGAACCTTTTCTGAAGTCGGAGCAACTTCAGTAGTGTACATTAAGACGGGTCTCGTTGACTAACATGGAATTTGGCATGTTGCGCGTCTTGGAGCGACTTGGGGCGACCAAGGGCAACTTCAAGTCAGATCCAAAATCGCCCCTGTGTGAACCGGCTCTAAATCTGTCTGTGACTCTAAATCCTAACAAATGCAGCATATCATAAACATACAGTACTAAATAAAGAAAATGCAATCATATACATTTCTTCAATGTCCACTTGCTGAGCGTCCCTGTGAATAAAGTGCAAAAAACAGAACAAAAGTATTCACATTCTTTTAGTGCAGTGGTTCTCAACTCCAGTCCTCAGGACCCACCAACAGACCAGATTTTAAGTATTACCTTGGGGAGATGCAGACTAGAATACTGCAATCACTGAGCAGCAAATGATGTCACCTGTGATGTATTTCAGTTATCTTGCAAACCTGGCCTGTTAGTGGGCCCTGAGGACCGGAGTTGAGAACCACTGTTTTAGTGCCAATCATCAGTGCTCAAGTACCTCCACCCTTCTGGAATAAATCACTCACCAGAACAAAATTACCTCTTAAGGGTAAGAAGGTCATTAAGCGCTTTTTATTATGGAAGTCTTCTTCTCTGGATCAATCACTTGCTTCCCCAGGATCAAACGGCTCTTCAAATATAAACTCTCATCAGCTAGAATGCTCATCCACCAATCCTCCTCCGCTATGCCAGATTACTATGGAAAATACAGAACAAAAAGGAACATAGCTTAGGGATTTATACATATATTTAACAACACATGTCCACCAGTACAGGTTTCTGCACTTTATAACTAATTAGTTGCACACATTTGGGAACTGCTGTTTTATTTTAATATTTTGTCCAACATTGCTGTTTAAGAAATGGCCTTCATTTTCTAAATCTAGAAGTAAGTAATATTGGATATCATAGGTGGCAGGGCCGGTACAAGGGGTGGGCGGAAGGGGCGGATGCCCTGGGAGGAGCAATTTATTGTAGGAAGGGGGTGCAGTGCTGGCAGGCAGTGTGCTGTAAAATTTTCTTAGCAACTGCCACCAGCCGCCCCTACAACACTGCAACTGCTTGCAAAGAATGTGCCGAGTGCAGAGGTGTACTAAGTGGGGGGCGGGCCGCCCCGGGTACCACACACTGGGGGGATGTCAGGATTGAAGCGGGGGGCAGCGCCGCAGTGACAGGAACAGGCATTGAGATGTGATCTATATTGTGATGCGAGGGGGAGGGGGTGTGCTGGGGGTGCAGGGTGACACCGCTGCATCTACCATCCCCTTCTCTCGCGGCTGCAGGCTGTCTGTCTGTGCGATCCCGGATGTCACACAGGCACAGCCGAGCAGAGTGAAGCCGCCTCCCCCTCCTCTCTGTTTATGTGTAAACAGGGGGAGGGGATCTGCTGAGCATGTGCCGCCGCGCTGATCTGAGGTACTGAATGGGGGGGTCTGCACACTGCACTGAACGGGGCTACACTGAAGGGGGGTGTCTGCACTGAAGGGGGCTACACTGAAGGGGGGTCTGCACTGAGTGGGGGGGCTACACTGAAGGGGGGTCTGCACTGAAGGGGGGGCTACACTGAAGGGGGGTCTGCACTGAGTGGGGGGGCTGCACTGAAAGGGGGTCTACACTGAGTGGGGGGTCTACACTGAAGGGGGGTCTGCACTGAAGGGGGGTGTCTGCACTGAACGGGGGGGCTACACTGAAGGAGAGGTCTGTACTGAAGAGGGGGTCTGTGTAACATGCAGGGGGTCCAGAGATGCAGGATGCTGTGTAATATAAAGGGGTCCAGAGATGCAGGGTGTTGTGTAATGTAAAGGGATCCAGAGGCGCAGGGGGCTGTGTAATGTAAAGGGGTCCAGAAGCGCAGGGGGCTGTGTAATGTAAAGGGGCCCAGAGGCGCAGGGGGCTGTGTAATGTAAAGGGGTCCAGAGATGCAGGGTGCTGTGTAATGTAAAGTGGTACAGGGGTTGTGTAATATAAAGGGGTCCAGAGATGCAGGGTGTTGTGTAATGTAAAGGGATCCAGAGATGCAGGGGGCTGTGTAATTTAAAGGGGTCCAGAGGTGCAGGGGGCTGTGTAATGTAAAGGGGCCCAGAGGTGCAGGGTGTTGTGTAATGTAAAGGGATCCAGAGGCGCAGGGGGCTGTGTAATGTAAAGGGGCCCAGAGGCGCAGGGGGCTGTGTAATGTAAAAGGACCCAGAGGCGCAGGGGGCTGTGTAATGTAAAGGGGTCCAGAGATGCAGGCTGATGTGTAATGTAAAGTGGTGCAGGGGGCTATGTAATGTAAAGGGGTCCAGAGATGCAGGCTGATGTGTAATGTAAAATGGTGCAGGGGGCTGTGTAATGTAAAGGGGTCCAGAGGCTCAGGGGGCTGTGTAATGTAAAGGGGTCCAGAGATGCAGGCTGATGTGTAATGTAAAGTGGTGCAGGGGGTTGTGTAATGTAAAGGGGTCCAGAGGCGCAGGGGGCTGTGTAATATAAAGGGGCCCAGAGGTGCAGGGTGTTGTGTAATGTAAAGGGATCCAGAGGCGCAGGTGGCTGTGTAATGTAAAGGGGCCCAGAGGCGCAAGGAGCTGTGTAATGTAAAGGGGCCCAGAGGTGCAGGGGGCTGTGTAATGTAAAGAGGTCCAGAGATGCAGGGTGCTGTGTAATGTAAAGTGGTGCAGGGGGCTGAGTAATGTAAAGGGGTCAGTGCGGGGGATCACTGGACTCCAGGTTAGCAGGACTAGGGGAATGGGGAGGGGGTCCAATGTAAGTTCACCTTACAGATTTTCTGTAAAGTGAACTTACAATTTAATCATTTGCAGATCCACCGCTGCAGCTACAGTATTGTATTGTTGTATTGTTTTAAGTGTTTTCTGGTTTTGACTCTTTATACCAGGGGGGCGCAGTTTGCCATCTTCGCCCTGGGCACCAGATGGCCTTGTCCCAGCACTGATAGGTGGGGTATGGACTTAGGTGATGATCTTATTTGTTGGTATATATAGTTATTAGATGTCTTCTTCCATTACTTCCTGAGCCAAAACCTCTCTAGTACTGGTAGGGTAAATGTCTCATGTATGGCCTAAATTCGGGAATTTTTTATGTTTGCATGGCTTATACTTGCATGAACTCTTTTACACTTTTGCTGCCAGATCAATTTTTCCATTTTTTCATTGAGCACCCATGCACTAGAGCAGTGATGGCGAACCTTGGCACTCCAGATGTTTTGGAACTACATTTCCCACAATGCTCAACTACACTGCAGAGTGAATGAGCATCATGGGAAATGTAGTTCCAAAACATCCGGGGTGCCAAGGTTCGCCATCACTGAACTAGGGTGTGCACAAGAGTAACCCCCAGAAACCTGCGGCAGGGGGGGGGGGACTACATTTTTGACTGCCTGCTGGCATCCACAGAGTTTAATCCAGTGTTCTATCGAATAGTGACCTCCATCTAAAAGTGCCCACGCATGTGCAGTATGGAAGGCCACTTCAGCTGATTTCTTGATCAGCTGGTGTTATGTGGGGGGCATGGCTACAAATAGGAGTGTGTTTTTGTGGGTGAATGATCAGTAGGCATAGGTGTGCACATGTGTGTGTGTATATATTGTACATGTTGGTATTCATGGTTCCCTCAATGAACTGTAGCTCTCCAGTGCCGGCAGCACTCACCGGGGAGGGCTAATTGGGCCCAGTTTGGACATTTTCACTTAGGGGTGTACTCACTTTTGTTGTCAGCAGTTTAGACATCAATGGCTGTGTGTTGAGTTATTTTGAGGGGAGAGCAAATTTACACTGTTATACAAGCTGTACACTCACTACTTTACATTGTAGCAAAGTGTAATTTCTTCAGTGTTGTCACATGAAAAGATATAATAAAATATTTCCAAAAATATATATAATATAATATATATATATATATGCATACATATACATACACACACAGACAGACACACACACTCTTATAAGTAAACGTAAACATACATTGTTTAGTAAAAACATGGATGGTGTTAGTAGAGCAGTCAATGCTTCTGTAGAGCGGAGGTTGGTGTCAGGAGGACAGTGGATTGTGTCAGTCAGTAGAGCAGTGAATGGTGTCAGCAGTGCAGTGGATGGTGTCAGTAGTTTTTTTTTTTTAATTTCAACTTTATTTTTTATTATTTTTTACAATATAATTTTTAAATATTTTTTTACAACTTTTTTAAAAGCCCTGCTGGGGGGCTTTGGTGAAATATCAGGGGTCTAAACAGACCCCTGATGTCTCACATTTAAGACAGAGATTGGACCATGGACAGAGATTCCTCAATCCCTTTCTCTGCAGCCCTAACTGCACTGGACAGTGAATGAATGGGAAGTGCTCTGTGTTGAGCGGCTGTCCTGTTCATTCACAAACTAAAGCATAGCAAACGCAGCTTACTATTCTTCAGTTATGAATGAACACAGTGAATGATATATATTGATCACTCACTGTGTTCATTCAGAAAAGGCAGAGTCTGGTAACTGACATATTTACTGGCCTCTTTCATGCTCTCTATCCTAAAACATTCTCCACAGCAGCTGGTGGAATCGGAGAGGGGTGAAGCCAGCAACAAGGTGGGCAGGCGGGCGGTAAAGTACACAGGGGGGCCCAGGCAGCAGAAAGAAGAGGACCAGGGATGGGGGATAATGGAGGCGACATATACTGGTACTGATCCTCTGTATTTTCCTCCTGTGGCAGCTGAATGCCGGCAGGAAGGAGAGGAGGAGAAGCCTTCTTTCAGCAGCTGCAGGAGAAAAATACAGATTGGTTACAGTAAATGCTGCCCTTGCCACCCCTATTTTCCAGGTTCTAGGGGTTGGCAAGGAAGGATCACAGTCTACCCATCACCTGCCCACGATTAAAGGGTAGGTTGCGATTGACAGGTTGCCAACTCCTCTGGATTGGGTATGTCTAGGCACATCTGGCACACACATGTGCACGCCTATGTCAGTAGGGCATTTCTGGATATTATTTTGAAAATCTGGCAACCTTATTGTAGCCTGCTAGTTAGATCTCTGACTCTGTGGAACAAAGCAAGCACGTTCGATAATTTAAAAAAAAAATAATTGTATTTTCTTTTGTTATAATAATCCAGACTGACATTCTCAGTAGAAATATGATATTTTATCTAACAAGTGAACTTCTGCACCTCCAGGTGCTCCTTTCCTGGGGGAACATTCCCTTTACTGTGACTCATTTTACCCTTACATTGACACCTTGATTCAAACCATGTAATTTACTTTAAAAGGAGCAGAACTGCAGGTAGTATCTTTCTGTGGAAAATCTACATCTGCTACTTTTGTGTTCACTCTAGTAGCCTTGACAAACATTGGCTTATACTAAACAGACAGAGGTGAATTTCTGCAAGGTTTGCAGCTCAAAATGTTTTATAAGGACGCATTACATAAATGCTAAGGAGCCAAAATGCATGGGAATAACATTCTGTAACCTTTTATTAATATGAGCTCAGAAAATGACGAGACATTTAAATGTGTTATACTTGTTATCAATGTTGGCAGATTTTGAATTTATACATTGTATTTCATATCCTGGAAGAGGCATACAACTAATATAAGAATCAGTATATTATTATTATTTTTCTATTTGAAGTATTCATAAAAAAAATATTGCACGTTGATAGTTTTTATGAGAGCTTCTATCATGTAAGGAAGTAATTGTACAAGAATATTATTGCTAGAAGGTCAAATTCTCATCACTGTTTTCAGTGGGGTCACAGGGGGGGTACTGACCGCTCCACTGCTATTGCTTAATGGTGTTTAATAGGTGATTTTTCTAGAAATAATGCATCTCAGCTTACTACTACCAAAAATATTCTCTTAAATTATACCTAAAATACGGGATGACATCAGGGTACCTGTGACTGACAGAGAGAGGCAAAAAGAAGAAGCTTCTGGGAACAGCTCATGTAGCTGGGAGGAAGCTTAGGAGATAGAAGGATAGAAGGATAAGGAAAATAGAACTGTCTTTTATGTAATCCCTGGACAAAAACAAGAATTTAGCCCTTGCATTGGAGCTCATATTGATTTTACTTGGAGTTCAGCTCATAGTTTTCTGAGCTCTGTTGGGGCGATGTCCCTTCACTTCCTGTCCTGATAAAAATCCTCTGTTAGACAATAGTCATCCTAAAAAAAAGTGTTCCCATTGAAAGATTTCCACTCTATTCCTGTTCTGGGGATCATTTAGAATTTTAGATTTTCCTTCGCTTTCTGTCCAAGTGATATTGGTCACCAGGAAAAAATAGAGTGGGTGACCCTCCCCAGTGGAGACACAGATAGCAACTCTTCCCCTCTCTATCCTAAACAAAACCTAAAGGTTTTGGTTTTAAATACAACTTAAATGCTAGAGTAAGCGCAGTCATCAAAAGATGATGATAGTGTGACAGTGCAGTACTCTGTCACAGTGTTAAAAGGCAGTCTGGGCCAGGTTTTGTAGAGAACAGGCACACTGATGGTGCAGGTGTGTGCTGGGTTCTTAGGAGAGACAGGAATTGAGTTCAAAGCTCCACCCTATTGAGGAGTCCATGTGTGTGCAAGGGAGCAGAGCAGTTCATGTCTGCACAGTGTTGTCTGGGACAGAACAGACAGAGGTCCAAGCCTGAGGGACAGAGCAGCAGTGAGCAGGAAAAGTGACAAGAACACTGGCATATTGTGTTAGATGGTCAGGGGGACCGAGGTATAAGGCCTTAGCGATGGTGCTGTTAAAGAGGACCAGAGGGCTGAAAATTTTGAATTTTGTATTGATGGTGGAAACCCCTGCAAGGGAAGCTGATTGTTGTGAACTTTTTCTTTCTGTTTTAAATAAAAAGTGGGCAGAAAAATCCCTGAAAAGGCTCATCTGGTGTGGACTGAACTATTGTACAATGGCGGCCAGGTGGGACATATGGCGTCCTCTGATTCTTGGCATACAGCGTGGCAATCGGTGGTGACCTGTGTTCCTTGGACGCAGTGCATCACCGAACAGGGTAAAGAGCCAATGATGTTGGCGCTTTACCATGCAATCAGCTGTGTCCAATCACAGCTGATCACATGATTGGAGTGGCTCTCTGTCAAGTGATTACTGTGATGGCCAATCACAGAGATCATAAATGGAAACAGTACTACATTAGAGAGCAATTCACAATGAAGGAAGAGGAAGGAGGAGGATTTAATTAATAATTCTATTCAAGTAATTCTCCAGGCTACAATGGAGGAAGGAGTGATTTAAAGTGGTTCTAAAGCAGTGGTTCTCAACTCCAGTCCTCGGGACCCACCAACAGGCCAGATTTTAAGTATTACCTTGGGGAGTTGCAGACTAGAATACTGCAATCACTGAGCAGCAAGTGATATCACCTGTGATGTATTTCAGCTATCTTGCAAACCTGGCCTGTTGGTGGGTCCTGAGGACTGGAGTTGAGAACCACTGTTCTAAAGGTTCAAGTTTTTTTACCTTTATGCATTCTATGCATGAAGGTACAAAACCTTCTCTGTGCTGCAGCCACCCTAATACTTACCTAAGCCTGATCATCCTCCAGCACTGTGCACAAGAGCCTCGGACTCTTGCTCCACATTGGCTCCCGTTGCTGTCAGTCACAGCCAGTGAGCCAATGAGAAGAGCAGCGGCTCGGAATTTAGCCTGTCAGGGTGTCCCGATAGCAAGCTGCTTGCTCTGGGGCACTCAGGAGCAGAGAGGGACCAGGTGCGCCAGTGGAGAAGAGGAGGATTGGGGCTGCTCTGTGCAAAACCACTGCACACAGCAAGTAAGTATGACATGTTTATTATTTTAATGTAAAAACAATCAGAACCTTTAATATCACTTTAAGGTGGTGGAGAATGGGGGTTTAAGGAGTACTGACTACCAATGTTGTCAGATTGCTTTGGGGAGAAGGTGGAAAGGGGGGGTTAAAATGTCAATAACTTCAAATGATGGTAGAGGGGATGGGTGGGTTTAAAATCTCACTGTCCCCCAGAAATTGCGGGATTGTTTTGGGAAATGTTAATGGCTACTGATCACCAATGATGTGGTAAAAGGGATGAGTTTAAAATAAACACCAATGGTATTTTTCTGTACTTGAAGCATCTTTAAAGGGGTAAAACATGGGCAAATGTGCATGTATTGCAGAGATGTACCGCATATGTGTTTATATAGATACTGTAAGTACCAAAAACAATCTTCTTTAAGCCCTTGAATTTATTTTGTAAGCAGTACTAATTCACCTCTGCTCACGTGTCTTAGAGATGTGCTGTTGGTGGTTGTCTGGTCGTGGAAGTATAAACCACGTTGTTCTGGACTTAGAAGAAATGTCAGGGTCATTTGGCCAGACCAAGGTAAATAATTTGCAAAATGGAGAGACACTAGAGAGGAAAACAGGGATTTGCTGCTCACCCCTTGGAGACTGAAAACAAAAGAGAGGTTCCCCCAAGGTGGGGTTTTTAGGCAGCACAATGATAAAGGGAGTCGGATTCAATATCAAAAATATAACAAATTTATTGAGGTGTACCATAAAAGTTAAAACAATGAGCTCCAGTAGGGGGTACTTGAGATAAAATGACATGTTATATGAGCTGAACATATAATGGCAGACACATATTCACAACAACACTGGGTAGCATGAATATTTTGACCTGACGCGTTTCAACCCCTGTACTTGGGGTCTTCTTCAGAGGAATAGTCTGCTGAAAAATATACATAGATGAAATTGATACATGTAAGTAAATTACATTGATATAGTAGTAGTTACATTCACCATATAGAGTATGAATACAATAATAATAATTACCCAATAATGTATGTTCAGCAGAGAGAGGAGCAAGGCCTCCCATATGGAGATCCCTTAGAGAGACTGTCCTCCCGTCCTCCCCGGAGGAAGAGCACCGGGCACCCCTACCGCCAACGCGGTTCAGACCAGGGTAGTGAGAACAGCGACGTGGCTTGCGAGAGGTCACACTCTTGGGCACCACCCACCAGACTAGCAGTCAACCAGGGAGCACAGAGAGTTACACCTGTGATAGTAATCAAAGAATTCCTCATGATAAATTCAGTCATTTACACAGTATTGGTCATGTGTCCAAAAGGGGACGTCGGAGAACAACTGTCTCCAGCGCTTACCCAGGGCACAGACAAAAAAAAAAAGTGTGCAAATTATATACATATATATATGGTATTCTTCATAGGCAGTATAAAGTATAGGCAGCCCCTCAGTATGTGCTCAATGTGACAGTGATCCAAGTGAGAATGTGAAGAAGCTAAGGTAAATTGGAAAGGTGAAAAATAGGTAATGAATAGTGGAGACTGAGTGTGGGGATGTGATAAAATAAGAGTGATTACACCGAAAGTGCTAGGAGTGAAACAGGTATGGAGGGGGAAAGAAGGAAAGTGGGAAAGATGGGAAGGGGGGGAGGGAGAGAAAGGAGGGGGAGGGGGGGGGAAAGGGGGGGGGAGAAGAGAGAAGATTGCACAAAAGTGATTGATTAAGGTTGGATTAATTACCTCAAGGGGTACTAAAAGACATGTGTTTTAGCACTATGTTGCCCCATACATACAAGACTGTTGCCTGTCAGCCAACCCGGGATTGGTCATAAGCTATAGCGGGCTCGGTGGATTGGTATCCCACACTGAGTCCACCAGTCTAAAAGTAAGTAAACACAAAAGTATAAGTTGTAGAGAACAGATGGTGGCCAAGCCATTATACAGCAGGGCCACTATAAATAAATGGGGGTCAATGCGGAGTCAAGTAGTATTTGCACGGACCCCCATTATATAGGGCAAAAAAGTAGTGCCTAAACAAAGAAAAAACACAGAATAATGGAAGTAGTGCTTACTTAGTGAAAAGTGAAAAGTACCTGCTGTTCACCAGAGAGGAAGGGAGACTGAGGGTATGCTGCAGATATCGCTTTTATACTGCCTAATGGGGGTATGTACTTACTTGTGATCAATCCAGGTGTGTGTGCTAACCCTGGTCGCTCTACGGTGGGCGGCATGGCCGCCATTAAGGCAGTCGAGTGTGGCTTCCCCGGCGTTCCGGAAGAGCTAGGCTCCGACTCAGCGTCACTCTCGCCGAAATCTCGCGATGCCAGTGACGTCACGCAGCACGCGCGGGGCCCCACGCGTGCGCAGCGGCGAAAGACATCCGAGAGTGTTCCGGAATGCCGCCGGCAAGGAGGAAGTGATCCCCAATGTAACGCCCGGTGGCCATCCGGGCATCCAATGGGGAGAACATGGGGGGGAGGAGCCACCTGGAACAGGCCGGCTCGTTCCCCCCCCACCTTGCCGGGAAGCCAGATCGCGAATCACCCCTGATCCTGAGGTGAGGGCGGAGAAAACACCACAGGACTCCCTCAATCAGGAGGGGAGGGGGGGCAGTCCCAAGGGGAAAAATATACAAAAGAAGATTAAAAAATTGTACATAACATATATCTGTTGGTTCATAACAATGCCATTCCTACTATACATTGGCATATATATCTATATATAAAGAGCATCAGTACAGAAAGAAAACTTCAAATGCATATGTTGGCATCTATATAGCATCCCGATAAAAGAATGATGAGTAACAGTGGATAAAATGAATATATATATTAATAATACATACTAGTATAATAAAATATCCGATTATTAAGAAAAATAACCAGGGAATGAAGAGCATAGGAAAGAAGGAAGGGGAACAGAACTTTTTATCACGGATTTTGTGAACTGTGTATAATTTCATTGGAAATTAGCTACAGTATTGTGTTTTTCCGGAAACAAAACCCTTTAAAAAAGGGGCAAATGAGATAGCCTCATTGAGTCCTGGGAACGAGGTGGAATTTAGCTTAAAGATCCACCTCTGCTCATATTGCAACAAAATTTTGTTCCAATCGCCGCCTCGCATGGGTATGTGAACTCGATCGAGTGCGGCGAAGGATACTTTGGGCATTACAGAGTTGTGGATTTCCATTACATGACGCCCAAGGGGTAAATATGGATTGCTAATTTGCATATGGTAGATATGTTTTGATATCCGCTGATGGAATTCTTGCTTGGTCTTACCCACATAATGCGCTCCACACTCACAGGACATAAGATATACCACCCCTCTTGTTTGGCAGTTCGTAAAATGCCTGGGTTTAAAAATTGACCCATTTGGAAGATGAAAAACCTTTTCACGTCTAATGTATTGGCAATACGAGCAATGCCCACAGGGAAAGGATCCCAGAACAGAACAGTGTTTCCGTCTTTTTTGTGCGTTTCTGAACTCACTCTGAACCAGTTTGTCCCTCAGTGATGTAGCTCGTCTGTAAGTAATGGAGGGGGTATTTGAAATAAACCTACTGACTTTCGGGTCATCTAAAAGTATAGGCCAGTGCTTGCGGATGATGTTACTTATCTCATTGTGCTGTTTCGAGAAGCGTAAAATCACCCTGGTGGTAGCCGTGTCCTGGTCACGTTTCACTCTCTCTTTGAACAACAATGTATGCCTCGGCTGTGTGACCACTCTGTTATATGCCTTACGTAGGCATGAGCGGCTATAGCCTCGCGCTAAAAGCCTCGTTTGTAGTTTTTGTGCTTCTTGTTTGAAAGATACCTCGTCGGAACAATTCCTACGAACACGTAGATACTGTCCATAAGGGATCGAATTTTTTAGGCGTGTAGGATGAAAGCTATCCGCGTGAAGGATGGTATTTCCTGCGGTGCTTTTTCGAAAGAGTGTGCTAGAGATTGTATCCTCAGAGGTACGTCTCAGCTGTACATCCAAGAATGTGATCTGGTCGCGATCGTAGGACATAGTAAATTTTAAATTAAATTCGTTTGCGTTGATTTGATCAAAGAACTTTAGTAATAGCTCTTCCGGGCCATCCCAGATGAGAAGGACATCATCAATGTATCGTCGCCACATATATATGTGGCTCCTATACCTGGCAATGTCCTCCCCATCATCAAGCACTTTCTCCCACTCCCCCAGGTACAGATTGGCGTAGGCCGGGGCACAACAAGGGCCCATGGCCACGGCCTGCACCTGGAGGTAGTGGGAGTTGTCAAAGACGAAAAAATTATGATTGAGGATGTACTCGACTCCATTGATAATGAACTCGTTTACTGCCCCATCATATCTCAGATGTCTTGACAAGAGTGCCCGTATAGTCTCGATCCCCTTGTTATGGGGTATCGAGCTATACAGGGCCTCGACGTCAATAGCCAC
The DNA here is from genome assembly GCF_042186555.1 of Aquarana catesbeiana. Classification (NCBI taxonomy): domain Eukaryota; kingdom Metazoa; phylum Chordata; class Amphibia; order Anura; family Ranidae; genus Aquarana; species Aquarana catesbeiana. The sequence continues at coordinate 745,866,020 of NC_133324.1, forward strand.
AAGGATGGAATTAGGTGGAAGTGATATTCCCTGGATAAGTTGAAGTAAGTGCATTGTGTCCTTTACAAACGAGGGCATACAGATGACAAGGGGTTGCAAGAGCAAATCAATCACTTTGCTGAGATTTTCTGAAATCCCTCCATTGCCGGAGACAATTGGTCGTCCAGGGGGTTTTGTTTGGCTTTTATGAATTTTGGGCAAACTATAAAACGTGGCCATACGTGGATATTTGACTCGGATAAATTTGTATTGGTCTCTGGTGATGACTCCTTTGTCAAGAGCAGACTGAATTAAGTCATAAAATTGGGTGTAGGATTTTTGTATGGTTTTAGTTGGGATGGTTTTGTACCATTCACCATTGTCTAGAATATCTAGACACATGCGTACGTAGTCCTGATTGTCCATCAGGACCACGTTTCCTCCTTTATCAGAAGGTTTTATTGTGATCTCAACATTGTTGCACAGAGAGTCGATAGCCATCGATTCCTCAGTTGTTAGATTTTGAGGTAGTGTTTTTTTGTTTTTGTGTGAGAGTTTGGCAATATCCCTAAGTGTTTGTTTTACAAAAATCTCTATACTGGGATTCAGACTGAGTGACGGAAATTTTCCAGACGGTTTTTTAAAATTTGTTAACGGATTCAGAGTGGGTTCATTCACACCTTCAAGAAGGGTTTCCAGATCAATTTGGTCTATAAGGTCTATGGTGTTGTTCTCTTGGAACAAAAGGGTCAAATCGCGTAAAGCTTTTAACTCCTTTATACTGAAGGTGTCCCCTTGGGTCACATCCGTGTCAATGTCAATTTTTGCATGGAGGCTCTTCAAGAGTAGCCGGCGTGCAAATAATTGTAAGTCAGTTACAACTTCGAATAGATCGAAGTTCCCTTGTGGACAAAAGGTAAGCCCGCGTGACAGTACATTAGTTTCAGCTGGGGACAAAGGGTGTGATGATAAGTTGATCACACTAAAGGATTCTGTTGAATCCGCATAACATACGCATCCAGATTCCCCACTCCCCTGTTTGATTGGAACGGAGAGGATCCCCATGTTTGGTTTAAAGGGGTCTGTGATCCAAGTTTTTGACATCCTGATGGTGAATTTACAGGCATTTTATTTCCTACTGAGTTGGGTGGAATTGTAGTTTCATTTGTGGCTAGATTTAATGTATCAGATTTGGATCCTGTGGGCCTCACCTCATTGGTATGGACTTCCAAAACAGTCTCCGGAGCGGTCTCTATAGTCCGCTTCTTTCTGTCTTGTTCTGGAGAGCCCTTATTGTTACGGCTTCTTTTAAATTTACCCCGCTCTTTGGGTGTTTTTAAATTCTGGCTAGAGTCAGGATCTTTTTTGGGCCTTGGTGCGCTCTTCGGATGTTTAGGTTGTTGGTATGGTGTGTATTGCTTATTTTTCTGATAGTTGGATTGGGAGTTGTTACTCCATTTATATGCTCGTCCCTCCAGAATTTGGACTCCTTTTTCTGCAAGACGTTCCTATTATAGGACGACAGGTCATTCCGAAGTTTGGCCTGTAGTTCCGAGTATAGGGCGTGTTGCATAAATGGTCTCAAGGAGGTTTCTATATTGCCAATTTCTACATCCAGCAATATCATTTGTTTGTTATATTCCTTAGTGAGGATAGTCATCATCTCTTGGGAACAGGCATTCAGATTAGCCTCCCATTCGCTTTTACATTCAGTACTAATCTGATCCAAATTCGGGAATATTTGAATCCGTAGGCCTAGAGGACTGATCTTATCTTCTTTGTATCTATTTAGGGTTTTAATGTGCCAAAATATTGCCGATTTTTTCTCAAGTGTTCTATTTAATTTATGGAAAAGAGATGAGATCTGAGTTTTGGCTCGATCTCCTTGTTCAAAATCTGTCTCATAGCCTGACATTAGGTTAACCCATTCGGTACCCTGGAATTTAATCATACTTAACAATAATTATCCAATGGTTCTTAACACTATTATACAGATACCAACAGCATATAAAATAATCAATCCTATAAACTGGAGCTCATGTTTCCACTCTCATGTGTCAGAAGGGGGAAAAAAGGGGTGTTTAACCACCCAAATGAATTTGCAAAATGGAGAGACACTAGAGAGGAAAACAGGGATTTGCTGCTCACCCCTTGGAGACTGAAAACAAAAGAGAGGTTCCCCCAAGGTGGGGTTTTTAGGCAGCACAATGATAAAGGGAGTCGGATTCAATATCAAAAATATAACAAATTTATTGAGGTGTACCATAAAAGTTAAAACAATGAGCTCCAGTAGGGGGTACTTGAGATAAAATTACATGTTATATGAGCTGAACATATAATGGCAGACACATATTCACAACAACACTGGGTAGCATGAATATTTTGACCTGACGCGTTTCAACCCCTGTACTTGGGGTCTTCTTCAGAGGAATAGTCTGCTGAAAAATATACATAGATGAAATTGATACATGTAAGTAAATTACATTGATATAGTAGTAGTTACATTCACCATATAGAGTATGAATACAATAATAATAATTACCCAATAATGTATGTTCAGCAGAGAGAGGAGCAAGGCCTCCCATATGGAGATCCCTTATAGAGACTGTCCTCCCGTCCTCCCCGGAGGAAGAGCACTGGGCACCCCTACCGCCAACGCGGTTCAGACCAGGGTAGTGAGAACAGCGACGTGGCTTGCGAGAGGTCACACTCTTGGGCACCACCCACCAGACTAGCAGTCAACCAGGGAGCACAGAGAGTTACACCTGTGATAGTAATCAAAGAATTCCTCATGATAAATTCAGTCATTTACACAGTATTGGTCATGTTTCCAAAAGGGGACGTCGGAGAACAACTGTCTCCAGCGCTTACCCAGGGCACAGACAAAAAAAAAAAAAAAAGTGTGCAAATTATATACATATATATATGGTATTCTTCATAGGCAGTATAAAGTATAGGCAGCCCCTCAGTATGTGCTCAATGTGACAGTGATCCAAGTGAGAATGTGAAGAAGCTAAGGTAAATTGGAAAGGTGAAAAATAGGTAATGAATAGTGGAGACTGAGTGTGGGGATGTGATAAAATAAGAGTGATTACACCGAAAGTGCTAGGAGTGAAACAGGTATGGAGGGGGAAAGAAGGGAAGTGGGAAAGATGGGAAGGGGGGGAGGGAGAGAAAGGAGGGGGAGGGGGGGAAAGGGGGGGGGGAGAAGAGAGAAGATTGCACAAAAGTGATTGATTAAGGTTGGATTAAATACCTCAAGGGGTACTAAAAGACATGTGTTTTAGCACTATGTTGCCCCATACATACAAGACTGTTGCCTGTCAGCCAACCCGGGATTGGTCATAAGCTATAGCGGGCTCGGTGGATTGGTATCCCACACTGAGTCCACCAGTCTAAAAGTAAGTAAACACAAAAGTATAAGTTGTAGAGAACAGATGGTGGCCAAGCCATTATACAGCAGGGCCACTATAAATAAATGGGGGTCAATGCGGAGTCAAGTAGTATTTGCACGGACCCCCATTATATAGGGCAAAAAAGTAGTGCCTAAACAAAGAAAAAACACAGAATAATGGAAGTAGTGCTTACTTAGTGAAAAGTGAAAAGTACCTGCTGTTCACCAGAGAGGAAGGGAGACTGAGGGTATGCTGCAGATATTGCTTTTATACTGCCTAATGGGGGTATGTACTTACTTGTGATCAATCCAGGTGTGTGTGCTAACCCTGGTCGCTCTACGGTGGGCGGCATGGCCGCCATTAAGGCAGTCGAGCGTGGCTTCCCCGGCGTTCCGGAAGAGCTAGGCTCCAACTCAGCGTCACTCTCGCCGAAATCTCGCGATGCCAGTGACGTCACGCAGCACGCGCGGGGCCCCGCGCGTGCGCAGCGGCGAAAGACATCCGAGAGTGTTCCGGAATGCCGCCGGCAAGGAGGAAGTGATCCCCAATGTAACGCCCGGTGGCCATCCGGGCATCCAATGGGGAGAACATGGGGGGGAGGAGCCACCTGGAACAGGCCGGCTCGTTCCCCCCCCCACCTTGCCGGGAAGCCAGATCGCGAATCACCCCTGATCCTGAGGTGAGGGCGGAGAAAACACCACAGGACTCCCTCAATCAGGAGGGGAGGGGGGGCAGTCCCAAGGGGAAAAATATACAAAAGAAGATTAAAAAATTGTACATAACATATATCTGTTGGTTCATAACAATGCCATTCCTACTATACATTGGCATATATATCTATATATATAGTTACATAGTTACATATAGTTACATAGTTAGTCAGGTTGAAAAAAGACACAAGTCCATCCAGTCCAACCATAAAAAAAAAAAAAAAAAACGTACAATCCAATATACCCAATACTATACCCACAGTTGATCCAGAGGAAGGCAAAAAACCCCAGCAGAGCATGCCCCAATTTGCTACAGCAGGGGAAAAAATTCCTTCCTGATCCCAGAGAGGCAATCGGATTTTCCCTGGATCAACTTTACCTATAAATGTCAGTACCCAGTTATATTATGTACATTTAGGAAAGTATCCAGGCCTTTCTTAAAGCAATCTACTGAGCTGGCCAGAACCACCTCTGGAGGGAGTCTATTCCACATTTTCACAGCTCTTACTGTGAAGAAACCTTTCCGTATTTGAAGATGAAATCTCTTTTCCTCCAGTCGTAAAGAGTGCCCCCTTGTCCTCTGTGTTGACCGTAAAGTGAATAACTCAACACCAAGTTCACTATATGGACCCCTTATATATTTAAACATGTTGATCATATCCCCCCTTATTCTCCTCTTCTCAAGAGTGAACAAATTCAGTTCCTCTAATCTTTCCTCATAGCTGAGTTCCCCCATGCCTCTTATCAGTTTGGTTGCCCTTCTCTGCACTTTCTCCAGTTCCCCGATATCCTTTTTGAGAACTGGTGTCCAAAACTGAACTGCATATTCCAGATGAGGTCTTACTAATGATTTGAACAGGGGCAAAATGATATCTCTCTCTCTGGAGTCCATACCTCTCTTAATACAAGAAAGAACTTTGCTCGCTTTGGAAACCGCAGCTTGGCATTGCATGCTATTATTGAGCTTATGATCTACCAAAACCCCCAGATCCTTCTCCACTACAGATTCCCCCAGTTGTACTCCCCCTAGCATGTATGATGCATGCATATTCTTAGCCCCCAAGTGCATAACTTTACATTTCTCAACATTAAACCTCATCTGCCACATAGTCGCCCAATTAGACAGTGCATTGAGGTTGGCTTGTAAATTGGAGACATCCTGTAAGGACGTTATTCCACTGCATAGCTTGGTGTCATCTGCAAAGACAGAAATGTTACTTTTGATCCCAGACCCAATATCATTTATAAAGATATTAAAGAGTAAGGGTCCCAGCACTGAACCTTGGGGTACACCACTGATAACCTTAGACCAGTCAGAGTAAGAATCATTAACCACTACTCTCTGAATTCTGTCTTTTAGCCAGTTTTCTATCCATTTACAAACTGATATTTCCAAGCCTGTAGACTTTAACTTACACATGAGCCGTGTGTGCGGAACTGTATCAAACGCTTTTGCAAAATCCAAATAAACCACGTCCACAGCCACCCCTCTGTCCAAGGTTTTACTTACCTCTTCATAAAAAGAAATCAGGTTTGTCTGACAACTTCTGTCTTTCATGAACCCATGCTGTCTGTTGCTTAAAATGTTTTTTTCCAGCAAGAACTCGTCTATGTGGTCTTTTATTAAACGCTCCAGTATCTTCCCGACTATAGAAGTTAAACTAACAGGTCTATAGTTACTTGGTAAAGACTTTGATCCCTTTTTAAATATAGGCACCACGTTCGCCCTGCGCCAATCCAGCGGTACTATTCCCGTCATTAATGAGTCCCTAAAAATTAGATACAATGGCTTTGAAATTACAGAGCTCAATTCTTTTAGGATCCGTGGGTGGATGCCATCAGGTCCAGGTGCTTTATCCACCTTTATTCTGTCTAAATATTTCTGGACCATATCCCTTTTGAGCCATTGTGGATCATTGGGGGCTGTGTCAATACCACCCCCATTATGCACATGAACTTCCCCATGCTCTTTTGTATACACAGAGCTGAAGAAAGTATTTAATAAATTAGCCTTCTCCTTGTCCCCAGTCACCCACTCTAGATTATTTTGTAAAGGGCCTACATGCTCAGACCTGACCTTTTTACTATTAATATATTTGAAGAATTTTTTGGGGTTTGTCCTACTATTTTTTGCGATCTGTCGTTCGTTTTGAATTTTTGCACCCTTGATTTCCTTTTTACATATTCTGTTAAATTCTTTGTAGCATTTAAATGACACTAGTGTTCCTTCATTTTTATATTTTTTAAAAGCTCTTTTCTTATTGTTTATAGCTTTTCTAACTTTGACCGTGAGCCACATAGGTTTTCTTTTTAGCCTTTTAAACTTATTGCCCATGGGAATATACTTTGCAGTGAGGTCCCAGTCTTTTTGAAGAATTCCCATTTCTGTTCTGTGTTTATCGCTGCCAATATTCCCTCCCAGTCTAAGTCCTCGAGAGCAGCCCTCATCCTTGGAAAATTTGCTCTCTTGAAGTTAAGTGTTTTTATCTTTCCCTTATGTATTTCTTGTTTACAGCTAACATCAAATGAAATCATGTTATGGTCACTGCTACCCAGGTGTTCCTTTATCTGCACATTAGTAATAAGCTCTGCATGGTTTGAGATTACCAGGTCCAACAGAGCTTCATTCCTAGTTGGGGCCTCAATAAACTGGACCATAAAATTGTCCTGTACTAGGTTTATAAATTTTTGCCCTTTAACTGTCCCAGCAGTGCCATTACTCCAGTCAATTTCTGGGTAGTTAAAATCTCCCATTATTATCACTGTCCCAGCCCTTGCAGCCCTTTCCATCTGTGCAAGGAGCTGAGTCTCCACCTCCTCGTTAACATTGGGTGGTCTATAACAAACTCCAATGATTAACTTTGAACTACGCCCATCTATATGCAGTTCCACCCATAATGCTTCAGACTCATCACACTCTCCATCAATCAGGTCCTCTTTCACACTTGCTTTGAGATCACTTCTCACATAGAGACAGACCCCGCCACCTTTCCTTTTTACCCTGTCTCTCCGAAAGAGTGCATAGCCAGGAATATTAATAGCCCAGTCATGTGAGCATCAGTACAGAAAGAAAACTTCAAATGCATATGTTGGCATCTATATAGCATCCCGATAAAAGAATGATGAGTAACAGTGGATAAAATGAATATATATATTAATAATACATACTAGTATAATAAAATATCCGATTATTAAGAAAAATAACCAGGGAATGAAGAGCATAGGAAAGAAGGAAGGGGAACAGAACTTTTTATCACGGATTTTGTGAACTGTGTATAATTTCATTGGAAATTAGCTACAGTATTGTGTTTTTCCGGAAACAAAACCCTTTAAAAAAGGGGCAAATGAGATAGCCTCATTGAGTCCTGGGAACGAGGTGGAATTTAGCTTAAAGATCCACCTCTGCTCATATTGCAACAAAATTTTGTTCCAATCGCCGCCTCGCATGGGTATGTGAACTCGATCGAGTGCGGCGAAGGATACTTTGGGCATTACAGAGTTGTGGATTTCCATTACATGACGCCCAAGGGGTAAATATGGATTGCTAATTTGCATATGGTAGATATGTTTTGATATCCGCTGATGGAATTCTTGCTTGGTCTTACCCACATAATGCGCTCCACACTCACAGGACATAAGATATACCACCCCTCTTGTTTGGCAGTTCGTAAAATGCCTGGGTTTAAAAATTGACCCATTTGGAAGATGAAAAACCTTTTCACGTCTAATGTATTGGCAATACGAGCAATGCCCACAGGGAAAGGATCCCAGAACAGAACAGTGTTTCCGTCTTTTTTGTGCGTTTCTGAACTCACTCTGAACCAGTTTGTCCCTCAGTGATGTAGCTCATCTGTAAGTAATGGAGGGGGTATTTGAAATAAACCTACTGACTTTCGGGTCATCTAAAAGTATAGACCAGTGCTTGCGGATGATGTTACTTATCTCATTGTGCTGTTTCGAGAAGCGTAAAATCACCCTGGTGGTAGCCGTGTCCTGGTCACGTTTCACTCTCTCTTTGAACAACAATGTATGCCTCGGCTGTGTGACCACTCTGTTATATGCCTTACGTAGGCATGAGCGGCTATAGCCTCGCGCTAAAAGCCTCGTTTGTAGTTTTTGTGCTTCTTGTTTGAAAGATACCTCGTTGGAACAATTCCTACGAACACGTAGATACTGTCCATAAGGGATCAAATTTTTTAGGCGTGTAGGATGAAAGCTATCCGCGTGAAGGATGGTATTTCCTGCGGTGCTTTTTCAAAAGAGTGTGCTAGAGATTGTATCCTCCGAGGTACGTCTCAGCTGTACATCCAAGAATGTGATCTGGTCGCGATCGTAGGACATAGTAAATTTTAAATTAAATTCGTTTGCGTTGATTTGATCAAAGAACTTTAGTAATAGCTCTTCCGGGCCATCCCAGATGAGAAGGACATCATCAATGTATCGTCGCCACATATATATGTGGCTCCTATACCTGGCAATGTCCTCCCCATCATCAAGCACTTTCTCCCACTCCCCCAGGTACAGATTGGTGTAGGCCGGGGCACAACAAGTGCCCATGGCCACGCCCTGCACCTGGAGGTAGTGGGAGTTGTCAAAGACGAAAAAATTATGATTGAGGATGTACTCGAGTCCATTGATAATGAACTCGTTTACTGCCCCATCGTATCTCAGATGTCTTGACAAGAGTGCCCGTATAGTCTCTATCCCCTTGTTATGGGGTATCGAGCTATACAGGGCCTCGACGTCAATAGCCACAAGGATGGAATTAGGTGGAAGTGATATTCCCTGGATAAGTTGAAGTAAGTGCATTGTGTCCTTTACAAACGAGGGCATACAGATGACAAGGGGTTGCAAGAGCGAATCAATCACTTTGCTGAGATTTTCTGAAATCCCCCCATTGCCGGAGACAATTGGTCGTCCAGGGGGTTTTGTTTGGCTTTTATGAATTTTGGGCAAACTATAAAACGTGGCCATACGTGGATATTTGACTCGGATAAATTCGTATTGGTCTCTGGTGATGACTCCTTTGTCAAGAGCAGACTGAATTAAGTCATAAAATTGGGTGTAGGATTTTTGTATGGTTTTAGTTGGGATGGTTTTGTACCATTCACCATTGTCTAGAATATCTAGACACATGCGTACGTAGTCCTGATTGTCCATCAGGACCACGTTGCCTCCTTTATCAGAAGGTTTTATTGTGATCTCAACATTGTTGCACAGAGAGTCGATAGCCATCGATTCCTCAGTTGTTAGATTTTGAGGTAGTGTTTTTTTGTTTTTGTGTGAGAGTTTGGCAATATCCCTAAGTGTTTGTTTTACAAAAATCTCTATACTGGGATTCAGACTGAGTGACGGAAATTTTCCAGACGGTTTTTTAAAATTTGTTAACGGATTCAGAGTGGGTTCATTCACACCTTCAAGAAGGGTTTCCAGATCAATTTGGTCTATAAGGTCTATGGTGTTGTTCTCTTGGAACAAAAGGGTCAAATCGCGTAAAGCTTTTAACTCCTTTATACTGAAGGTGTCCCCTTGGGTCACATCCGTGTCAATGTCAATTTTTGCATGGAGGCTCTTCAAGAGTAGCCGGCGTGCAAATAATTGTAAGTCAGTTACAACTTCGAATAGATCGAAGTTCCCTTGTGGACAAAAGGTAAGCCCGCGTGACAGTACATTAGTTTCAGCTGGGGACAAAGGGTGTGATGATAAGTTGATCACACTAAAGGATTCTGTTGAATCCGCGTAACATACGCATCCAGATTCCCCACTCCCTTGTTTGATTGGGACGGAGAGGATCCCCATGTTTGGTTTAAAGGGGTCTGTGATCCAAGTTTTTGACATCCTGATGGTGAATTTACAGGCATTTTATTTCCTACTGAGTTGGGTGGAATTGTAGTTTCATTTGTGGCTAGATTTAATGTATCAGATTTGGATCCTGTGGGCCTCACCTCATTGGTATGGACTTCCAAAACAGTCTCCGGAGCGGTCTCTATAGTCCGCTTCTTTCTGTCTTGTTCTGGAGAGCCCTTATTGTTACGGCTTCTTTTAAATTTACCCCGCTCTTTGGGTGTTTTTAAATTCTGGCTAGAGTCAGGATCTTTTTTGGGCCTTGGTGCGCTCTTCGGATGTTTAGGTTGTTGGTATGGTGTGTATTGCTTATTTTTCTGATAGTTGGATTGGGAGTTGTTACTCCATTTATATGCTCGTCCTTCGGAGAAGGCGGCGTGATCCCTCCAGAATTTGGACTCCTTTTTCTGCAAGACGTTCCTATTATAGGACGACAGGTCATTCCGAAGTTTGGCCTGTAGTTCCGAGTATAGGGCGTGTTGCATAAATGGTCTCAAGGAGGTTTCTATATTGCCAATTTCTACATCCAGCAATATCATTTGTTTGTTATATTCCTTAGTGAGGATAGTCATCATCTCTTGGGAACAGGCATTCAGATTAGCCTCCCATTCGCTTTTATATTCAGTACTAATCTGATCCAAATTCGGGAATATTTGAATCCGTAGGCCTAGAGGACTGATCTTATCTTCTTTGTATCTATTTAGGGTTTTAATGTGCCAAAATATTGCCGATTTTTTCTCAAGTGTTCTATTTAATTTATGGAAAAGAGATGAGATCTGAGTTTTGGCTCGATCTCCTTGTTCAAAATCTGTCTCATAGCCTGACATTAGGTTAACCCATTCGGTACCCTGGAATTTAATCATACTTAACAATAATTATCCAATGGTTCTTAACACTATTATACAGATACCAACAGCATATAAAATAATCAATCCTATAAACTGGAGCTCATGTTTCCACTCTCATGTGTCAGAAGGGGGAAAAAAGGGGTGTTTAACCACCCAAATGAATTTGCAAATTGCAAATGGGTCAATTTTTAAACCCAGGCATTTTACGAACTGCCAAACAAGAGGGGTCGTATATCTTATGTCCTGTGAGTGTGGAGCGCATTATGTGGGTAAGACCAAGCAAGAATTCCATCAGCGGATATCAAAACATATCTACCATATGCAAATTAGCAATCCATATTTACCCCTTGGGCGTCATGTAATGGAAATCCACAACTCTGTAATGCCCAAAGTATCCTTCGCCGCACTCGATCGAGTTCACATACCCATGCGAGGCGGCGATTGGAACAAAATTTTGTTGCAATATGAGCAGAGGTGGATCTTTAAGCTAAATTCCACCTCGTTCCCAGGACTCAATGAGGCTATCTCATTTGCCCCTTTTTTAAAGGGTTTTGTTTCCGGAAAAACACAATAGCTAATTTCCAATGAAATTATACACAGTTCACAAAATCCGTGATAAAAAGTTCTGTTCCCCTTCCTTCTTTCCTATGCTCTTCATTCCCTGGTTATTTTTCTTAATAATCGGATATTTTATTATACTAGTATGTATTATTAATATATATATTCATTTTATCCACTGTTACTCATCATTCTTTTATCGGGATGCTATATAGATACCAACACATGCATTTGAAGTTTTCTTTCTGTACTGATGCTCTTTATATATAGATATATATATGCCAATGTATAGTAGGAATGGCATTGTTATGAACCAACAGATATATGTTATGTACAATTTTTTAATCTTCTTTTGTATATTTTTCCCCTTGGGACTGCCCCCCCTCCCCTCCTGATTGAGGGAGTCCTGTCTTGTTTTCTCCGCCCTCACCTCAGGATCAGGGGTGATTCGCGATCTGGCTTCCCGGCAAGGTGGGGGGGGAACGAGCCGGCCTGTTCCAGGTGGCTCCTCCCCCCCATGTTCTCCCCATTGGATGCCCGGATGGCCACCGGGCGTTACATTGGGGATCACTTCCTCCTTGCCGGCGGCATTCCGGAACACTCTCGGATGTCTTTCGCTGCTGCGCACGTGCGGGGCCCCGCGCGTGCTGCGTGACGTCACTGGCATCGCGAGATTTCGGCGAGAGTGACGCTGAGTCGGAGCCTAGCTCTTCCGGAACGCCGGGGAAGCCACGCTCGACTGCCTTAATGGCGGCCATGCCGCCCACCGTAGAGCGACCAGGGTTAGCACACACACCTGGATTGATCATAAGTAAGTACATACCCCCATTAGGCAGTATAAAAGCGATATCTGCAGCATACCCTCAGTCTCCCTTCCTCTCTGGTGAACAGCAGGTACTTTTCACTTTTCACTAAGTAAGTACTACTTCCATTATTCTGTGTTTTTTCTTTGTTTAGGCACTACTTTTTTGCCCTATATAATGGGGGTCCGTGCAAATACTACTTGACTCCGCATTGACCCCCATTTATTTATAGTGGCCCTGCTGTATAATGGCTTGGCCACCATCTGTTCTCTACAACTTATACTTTTGTGTTTACTTACTTTTAGACTGGTGGGATACCAATCCACCGAGCCCGCTATAGCTTATGACCAATCCCGGGTTGGCTGACAGGCAACAGTCTTGTATGTATGGGGCAACATAGTGCTAAAACACATGTCTTTTAGTACCCCTTGAGGTAATTAATCCAACCTTAATCAATCACTTTTGTGCAATCTTCTCTCTTCCCCCCCCCCTTCCCCCCCCCCTCCCCCTCCTTTCTCTCCCTCCCCCCCTTCCCATCTTTCCCACTTCCCTTCTTTCCCCCTCCATACCTGTTTCACTCCTAGCACTTTCGGTGTAATCACTCTTATTTTATCACATCCCCACACTCAGTCTCCACTATTCATTACCTATTTTTCACCTTTCCAATTTACCTTAGCTTCTTCACATTCTCACTTGGATCACTGTCACATTGAGCACATACTGAGGGGCTGCCTATACTTTATACTGCCTATGAAGAATACCATATATATATGTATATAATTTGCACACTTTTTTTTTTTTTTTTTTTTTTTTGTCTGTGCCCTGGGTAAGCGCTGGAGACAGTTGTTCTCCGACGTCCCCTTTTGGACACATGACCAATACTGTGTAAATGACTGAATTTATCATGAGGAATTCTTTGATTACTATCACAGGTGTAACTCTCTGTGCTCCCTGGTTGACTGCTAGTCTGGTGGGTGGTGCCCAAGAGTGTGACCTCTCGCAAGCCACGTCGCTGTTCTCACTACCCTGGTCTGAACCGCGTTGGCGGTAGGGGTGCCCGGTGCTCTTCCTCCGGGGAGGACGGGAGGACAGTCTCTCTAAGGGATCTCCATATGGGAGGCCTTGCTTCTCTCTCTGCTGAACATACATTATTGGGTAATTATTATTATTGTATTCATACTCTATATGGTGAATGTAACTACTACTATATCAATGTAATTTACTTACATGTATCAATTTCATCTATGTATATTTTTCAGCAGACTATTCCTCTGAAGAAGACCCCAAGTACAGGGGTTGAAACGCGTCAGGTCAAAATATTCATGCTACCCAGTGTTGTTGTGAATATGTGTCTGCCATTATATGTTCAGCTCATATAACATGTCATTTTATCTCAAGTACCCCCTACTGGAGCTCATTGTTTTAACTTTTATGGTACACCTCAATAAATTTGTTATATTTTTGATATTGAATCCGACTCCCTTTATCATTGTGCTGCCTAAAAACCCCACCTTGGGGGAACCTCTCTTTTGTTTTAAGGTAAATAATTTATCAGGATAATGGGAGCATTTGCTTTGCAGATTGTAATGTTTGAATCTGAGCCTTATATATACCAAATGGTATCTACAGCTACATTCTCCACTCAGCATTTTCTTTATCTAGCAAGTCATCGCAGGTAGTTTAAAGTAGAATACTGTATGCTAAAGATCTATTGCTGTAATTATCTTTTCTTGGTGTGTTATCACATACCAAAGCAGAGTCTATTTCTATACAATCTTATTAATTCAATTATTAATTTATTAAAATAACAAGAAGTGACTCTGCACAACATTATTACCTACCAGTGATACCCACCATAGATGTTTGGCTTGTGCTTTCATTACAATACATTGCAGCTTGTGCTATATAGTCACAAAGCATTATATCTATGTACTATCTTCATCTGACCATTTTCAAGCATTAAATGCATTTTCCACTTACAACGGGAACAATAAACAGCAGCAGTAGCTTGCTCTGTGATCAGTGAATTTATAATAGCACCTTGGAGAACAGCGCATTGTTCATGATGGTTAATGAAATTTCTAGACCTTTGTGTTTTGCTTACAGCTGCCTTCGAGGAAAAAATATTCAAATAATACAATTATTTTTGTAACATTTTTTTCTTTCTCTATTTTCATGTTTGCTTCTATGTATGGCCTTATGAATTTACATATTATGAATGGGCTACTCGCTATAATGTGAATGCAAAATGCAGACAAAATCCAAAATTGTGCAAAGAAAGCGCCAGTTGTGTACCTGTGCATTCTGTTTACTTTTGATTGCACTCTGTGAATGAAAAAGTTCAGTTTAGTTGTCCACCTATGATAACCTCTGAAAGTTTCTTTTGACATGAAGAACACCTTCCAATTCCAACATGTTTTTTGACCCAGCAGAGAATGCTTTCAAGTAATAATCAACAATTCTAAGAAACACATTTTTACTTTTCAATGCAGAAACTCCAGAAATTCAAATAAATATAACGTTTATTGCCAATGTGTCCCTTATTGGAGTTATTACTCTTTTTGGTTTGTGGGTATGCCCATCAAAACTACTGTACAAGTGTCCCCACGGCTATTGTATAGATACTGTAGCTTTAAACCAAAGAAATCAACATACCGACCCACACAGTTCACCCAAATACATCCAACCACCTATCCACGCACCCACCCAGCAATCACCATATCTACTCACATCCCCTTCCCTTTTAGATTGTAAGCTCCAAATGTTATCCAAGCGGGACCAATGTAACTATGTGAAAACATCCATACCTGGAGGAAGCTTGATAGGTTTAACACCCTGCAGAAATCTCAGAGCAGAATTTTTAAGAAGCAGAGCATGAATCTGACCTGTGCCTGAGATATAATTTCACACCTGTAAAGATAATATATGTAATAAAATGTAGGGATCTGCTGCCCTCTACTGTTAGCTGCTAATATCACAGTGTTATGTATAAGTACGGATTAGCACTTCCTGTCTCTGAGAGGCTGGATTAGAAACCCCAGAAAGAAGAAGTGGAGAGACAGAGAGAGAGAGAGAGAGGAAGTCTCAGCCACATGTCCTGTCCATGCTGCTTAACCAAAGTCAGAAGGTTTGAAAGTATGCAAGTATTCATATGTTCTAATAGTTTAACTGTAGCAGCTGAATGTGTATCTAAATGCTTGTGACAGACAGAGTATCTCTGTCCTATTATTATTATCTCACATACACAGTGCCAGATAGCTAGGTCTGTGCTTTGTAATGTATGTAGTGGTCATCTTCTAGTATATTAGTAGGTAAACCTGTTTATTGCAATAGGGATTATATGCAACTCCTATTTTAGCCATATGCAGATCCTGTTATTTTAGTTAACCCTCTCCCTTTTTGTCTGGGATTCTATAACTACTTTTAGATTAGGGCTCAAAAAAACAGCATAGATTAGGCACCTGATGGCCACTTTTGGTAGTTAAAGGTCCAGGTAAATGTCAGATTAGAAACTACTAGGGAGGGTCTAAAATAAATAGGCTGAGGCTGAGTTCCAGTGCCACACCATGGCTTCTGCAATGTAAAAAACTGCATTCCAGGCAGGTTGGACAACAGTTGGAGGATCTCCCCATTGCTGCTGATCTTGTCTTCATGTCTCCAACACCAAGACGAAGCCTGCATTGCTATAAGCCTCAGGGGCCCCTGCAACTGGACTTGCGGCACCATTCATCTGGTCATCTGGAGGCATCTCTATTAATAACTATATTTACCCGTCCCACATTTCCACCTGGACTCCTATCGGGACCTTATCTGATAATACTGGTTTGTACATTGGATATATGTACTATTATATACTATTATATACACTACTATATTATCTTTTCTTATATTACACTTGTATGATTTCTATACTTGTGTGAATCTACAGTGGGGATGGAAAGTATTCAGACCCCCTTCAATTTTTCATTCTTTGTTATATTGCAGCCATTTTCTAAAATCATTTAAGTTCATTTTTTTTCCTCATTAATGTACACACAGCACCACATATTGACAGAAAAACACAGAATTGTTGACATTTTTGCAGATTTTTAAAAAAAGAAAAACTGAAATATCACATGGTCCTAAGTATTCAGACCCTTTGCTCAGTATTCAGTGGAAGCACCCTTTTGATCTAATACAGCCATGAGTCTTTAGGGGAAAGATGCAACAAGTTTTTCACACCTGGATTTGGGGATCCTCTGCCATTCCTCCTTGCAGATCCTCTCCAGTTCTGTCAGGTTGGATGGTAAACGTTGATGGACAGCCATTTTTAGGTCTCTCCAGAGATGCTCAATTGGGTTTAAGTCAGGGCTCTGGCTGGGCCATTCAAGAACAGTCACGGAGTTGTGAAGCCACTCCTTCATTATTTTAGCTGTGTGCTTAGGGTCATTGTCTTGTTGGAAGGTAAACCTTCAGCCCAGTCTGAAGTCCTGAGCACTCTGGAGAAGGTTTTCGGATATCCCTGTACTTGGCCACATTCTTCTTTCCCTCGATTGCAACCAGTCGTCCTGTCCCTGCAGCTGAAAAACACCCCCACAGCATGATGCTGCCACCACCATGCTTCACTGTTGGGACTGTATCGGACAGGTGATGAGCAGTGCCTGGTTTTCTCCACACATACCGCTTAGAATTAAGGCCAAAAAGTTCTATCTTGGTCTCATCAGACCAGAGAATCTTATTTCTCACCATCTTGGAGTCCTTCAGGTGTTTTTTTAGCAAACGCCATGCAGGCTATCATGTGTCTTGCACTGAGGAGAGGCTTCTGTCGGGCCACTCTGCCATAAAGCCCCGACTGGTGAAGGGCTGCAGTGATGGTTGACTTTCTACAACTTTCTCCCATCTCCCGACTGCATCCCTGGAGCTCAGCCACAGTGATCTTTGGGTTCTTCTTTACCTCTCTCACCAAGGCTCTTCTCCCCCGATAGCTCAGTTTTGCCGGATGGTAAGCTCTAGGAAGGGTTCTGGTCATCCCAAACGTCTTCCATTTAAGGATTATGGAGGCCACTGTGCTCTTAGTGCAGCAGAAAGTTTTTTGTAACCTTGGCCAGATCTGTGCCTTGCCACAATTCTGTCTCTGAGCTCTTCAGGCAGTTCCTTTGACCTCATGATTCCCATTTGCTCTGACATGCACTGTGAGCTGTAAGGTCCTATATAGACAGGTGTGTGACTTTCCTAATCAAGTCCAATCACTATAATGAAACACAGCTGGACTCAAATGAAGGTGTAGAACCATTTCAAGGATGATCAGAAGAAATGGGCAGCACCTGAGTTAAATATATGAGTGTCACAGCAAAGGGTCTGAATACTTAGGACCATGTGCTATTTCAGTTTTTCTTTTTTAATAAATCAACAATTATGTGTTTTTCTGTCAATATGGGGTACTGTGTGTACATTAATGAGGAAAGAAAATGAACTTACACGATTTTAGCAAATGGCTGCAATATAACAAAGAGTGAAACATTTAAGGGGGTCTGAATACTTTCCGTCCCCACTGTATAAATGTATAGTTAAAGTGGATGTAAACCCGAATTTTTTTTTTTATCATACTGTAGAGTATAATATTTCCTATCATTTGAGCCCAGTCTTGCCACAAAGAGTTAATCCATCTCTGAGTAATCCTCTTTTATTGTTCAGTGAGATAAAACTTGACAAACTGAGAAAAACTTTGTCAAATCCTCCCCCTTGCTGTGAGTGACAGGTGATTTACATATCTCGTGCACTAGCCTAAGACATGCATTATTTTTTAATTCCCTCCCACTCCTTTCTTCAACAGCTCTGCAAGGATTGGCTGTTCCACACCTCAGCATGATTTGGCATGCTGAAGTCATGTGGTTACTTTCCTGTCTTTTCACTGGATGTTAGAGATCATAGCAGAAGTTCAGTGTAAGAAATACACAGGAGAAAATGCATATTGACAAGGGGAGTGTAGAGGTGGGTGGGGAGTCTACTGACATCACGAATCCACCCACCGAGCTCCAGACAACAGACCCACCCACAGAATCTGCAGTTTTTCGGCTCTCATAACAGACAGAGGGGAGACATTTGACAGGTTAAGATACATGCAGGGGGCATGTATATCCTTATAGATAACCCCTATGGCAGTGGTTTAGAAAGGATGACATTGGGTTTACATCCACTTTAATGTCATATGCTGGTTACAGTAGTTCCTCTGATCCCAATTAATTTAAAGGAGTTGTAAAGGCAGAAGGTTTTTTTTATCCTAATGCATTCTATGCATTCAGATAAAAAAACGGTTTGTGTGTAGCAGCCACCCCAGCACCCCCTAATTATTTACCTGAGCCCCATCTCTCTCCAGCATTGTCCGCGAATGTCTAAGCCATCCGGGACACTGCTCCTGATTGGCTGGGACACAGCAGCGGTGCCACTTGCTCCCGTGGCTGCCAATCAAAGTCAGTCAGCCAATCAGGGGAGAGAGGAGACAGGGCCCGGTCGGGGCTCCATGTCTGAATGGATGCATGGAGCTGTGACTCAGCTTCAGTGCCCCCATAGGAAGCTGCTGACTGTAGGGACTTCCTTCTGTTCACAGAGGCCCTGTCCTGGGTGGAGGTACTGACAACGTTATTATAAAACCCACTCTTTCACATAGCAGAGGTTCAGGTTTTCCTACTTAAATAGATACAGGTTTAGTGCAATATCCCAAAAGAGGTCTACAAAAACTAAATTGTCAATGTAAAAACAAACTGAATATGTACTGTATATGAACTAAAAAACTGCAAACTTCAAGAAAGTGAGTTTGTATGAAAGCAAACTAAATTTAAGTATGGACCTTGCAAACAGTTTCAATAGAGAATCCAATTTTTTTTCTCCTTGTGTTACTTCGAAACACAAGGGGTGTATTTATGAAAAAAATTGTAGAGCTATTCACTTTGTGAAGCTGCATGTATATTTGTTTTGTGTGAAGTTGGGCAAAATCAAATGTTTTTACAATACTTATACTCTGTGATTAAATGTTAGAGGATTGTTATTTCTGATAAAGTGCTTGATGAGTTCAGGCTGAACTACTGACAGTATGGGACAATTACCAGTCTGTTATGCATGTGAATTTTGAGGCTAAAGTTTCTGCGTAGAATAATGCACATTATTTTCCTCTTCCAGTTGCTCAGCCACACGTAACAGAAAATAATAAAATCAATTCAGACAGGAATAGCACTGAGATGGCATGTTCCTCTTTACTCTACCCTGAACTGTAATGTCGCTTCACTTTACGCTTGCACAAATTATACGTGTCAAGCTTTTAAGAGGAAGAATATGGATAGGTTCAAGTATAAAGGTTTAGGAAAAGAGTCATTACGAAAGGGACATGTCATTAAATGCTTTTTGCCAGTAGATATTAAGCGTAATTAACCTACGTAACAGACAAGGTCATGATGTTAGTTGTTCGATGATGCCATGGCAAAAGTCAGAGAAACATACACTTAGAATTTACTTAGCTTTAACCCTTACTAAAAATTCAGACACTAGACCTAGCTAAAGTTTTTGAGGAAGTATACCATAGGTATCTTTGGAAAACTTTTTTTATAGAAAGGTATTCCACATTGTTAACATAGAAAGTCAAGCTGAAAAAAAAAGACACAAGTCCATCAAGTTCAACCAATAACAGAAAACCTCCATAAGCACACCTATACCCACATTTCATTCATTCAGAGGAATAGCAAAACCCCTATGAAGCATGACCCAGTTTGCTTCAAC
This sequence comes from Aquarana catesbeiana, assembly GCF_042186555.1. NCBI lineage: Eukaryota > Metazoa > Chordata > Amphibia > Anura > Ranidae > Aquarana > Aquarana catesbeiana. The sequence continues at coordinate 745,885,906 of NC_133324.1, forward strand.
AATGGAAATAAAACCTCCTTCCTATTCCACTAAGGCAATCGTATAATCCTTGGATCAACTACAGTATTTTTGGTATTAGTGCTTATAAATGCTAATATGCACATATAGTCAGCTTCTCTTCTACAATTTACTGAGCTATATAAAACAAGTTCCTAAGGAAGTCTAGTTTAAATTTTCACAGCTCTAATGCCCTGTACACACACGACTGGTTTTGCCATCGGAATAAACTCTGAAGGTTTTTCCGACGAAGTTCCGACGGAATTCCACTCAAGCTGTCTTGCATACACACGGTCACACTAAATTACGACCGTCCAGAAAGCAGTGACGTACAACACGTACGACGGGACTAGAAAACGGAAGTTCAATAGCCAGTAGCCAATAGCTTCCGTCTCGTACTTGCTTCAGAGCATGCGTCATTTTTGGTGCATCGGAACAGCATAAAGACGAGCGTTTTTTCCGATAGTAATTTGTTCCGTCGGAAAAATATAGAACATGTTCTCTATCCAAGTCCATCTGAATTTTCAACGGAAAAATTCCGATGGGGCATACACATGGTCGGAATATAGGATGAAAAGCTCCCATCGGACTCTTTCTGTCGGAAATTCCGCTTGCGTGTACGCGGCATTACTGTGAAGAAGCATTTCCATATGCATGAATGAAACCTCTTTTCCTCCAGAAGCAAAGAGTACCCCCCCCCTTAGCAATAACCTTAAATCGAATAACAAAAACATGTGTGACAAGTGCATATCTGTTTGTAAACGGCGATTGTGCCACACCTTAGGTATCGCCACAAATGTTAGGTACCTTCATTTTTTTGCTGTTTTGTAGGCGCTTGCAGTTTTGAGGCCTGACACATTTAGTATCTATTTACTTGGCATAATCTCATGTCATTAACTCTTTTCACTTCACTCTTTCCTCTTTTGGCATGCACCCTGGTGGTATGCTTGTATCAGAACTCCTTTTGCTGCGCTCTCTGTCCCTGTCTAAGGAAGGCTGGCCATAGAAGTTTGAATGTCGGCCGGTTCAGCAACTGGCTGAGATTCGACATGTGTGTGGGCAGACTGAATGCACAAAGCTGGTCGATCGATCACCTTGGGTACAACCAGCCTGCCGGATTCAATTGCGAGTATCGCTAGTGGCTGCTATAGCAGCTAGCAATAATCAGTGTTTTCCCCACCAGGTGCAGACAATTGCTCAGCAGGAGGAATTTCCCTGTCAGCATTGTCTGTGTTGATGGGTGAATCTTTAAACCTGTGGTTGCAGGAAAGAAATTTGCACCATCTATGGCCTGCCTTACACTGCGTAATGGATGATATTAGACTGATATCAAAATACATTTAGATACATATAAAATATGGTTAATTGTTTTGAACAACACTGTGGGTTTGCTTTACTAAAACTGGAGAATGCTAAATCTGGAGCAACTCTTCATAGAAACCAATTATCTTCCAGTTTTTTTGACAAAAGCTGCATTGAACAAGCTGAACTTAGAAGCAGATTGGCTACCATGCACAGCTGCACAAGATCTTATGGGGCGTACACACGGTCGGACTTTTCAGCTACAAAAGTCCGACAGCCTGTCCGACAGACTTTCAACGGACTTTCGACGGACTTGCGGCGGACTTTCTAACGAACAGACTTGCCTACACACGATCACACAAAGGTCCGTCGAATTCTTACGTGATGACGTACACCGGACTAAAATAAGGAAGTTGATAGCCAGTAGCCAATAGCTGCCCTAGCGTGGGTTTTTGTCCGTCAGACTAGCATACAGACGAGCGGATTTTTCGACCGGACTCGAGTCCATCGGAAAGATTTGAAGCATGTTTCAAATCTAAAGTCCGTCGGATTTGAGGCTGAAAAAGTCCGTTGAAAGTCCGGAGAAGCCCACACACGATCGGATTACCAGCCAGCTTTAGTCCGTCAGCGTCCGTTGGACTTTTGTAGACGAAAAGTCCGACCGTGTGTACGCGGCATTACACTCTCCAGTATTATTAAATCAACCCCTTTATCTTAAGTATACTATGTGTGCACAGGGTTCATTCACCAAAATTGGCAGGACTGACTGTCAGTTTGATGGCTGAGTCCAAGTCTATATCTCAATGGCATCTTTAAGAAAGAATATTATTATTTATATATATATATATATATATATATATATATATATATATATTTTTTTTTTTTTTCTTATGATTTCTTTGATTTTTCAAAAAGGCAGTTAAAGCAACCTTGCCAGTAAAAAAAGGTTTTAGTTAAAAAAACAAAACTTGTATAAATGTAACCTCTTTTTAACACTTTCTAAAAGTTACTTAGCCTTAATTAACTCTTTCTATCCCTATCTGTGGCTTGTTATTTTTTTGTTCAATAGTTTTTGTCATGTTACATGAAAACATTTTTAGTACATCTTTAAAAAAAGCCTTTATTTAATATCTAAATCTTTTTGCCATGCTTTGTGTTAGAAAGTTAATTTTAGAACCTCATTATCAATGGGAGTGTTCATTTTTATTAATAATAAACGTAGCTATTTTTAAAACACTCACTGGTCCTACTAGAAACAGTAAATTTTTCATTTTTTTTTGTCTTTAAAATACATAAAAAAATAAAATAAAAATTTTGCAATATGATATTGCTGAAAGGAAGTCAGTATAAAAAAAATACAGTTTAAAAAATGTGTTACTTCAGCATCCTAACTAATGTTAAAGTTGTTGTCTAATCAATAGACCCATATCAGAAAAGTCAAATTGGCTTTGGTCCGTAAGAGACATATGAATACTGGAGCTGAAGTGGTTAAAAGAAATGACAAGTGTAGGGATAAGCCGAACACCCTCCTGTTCAGTTTGCATCAGAACTTGCGAACAGGCAAAAAAATTGGCAGAATGGGGGTCCCCGTGGCATCAGAGGGGGCGTGGTCACCTAGTTATGTCACCGGGTGGCCCCGCCCTCAGTTATATAAGAACTGTCACAACGAAGAAGCGTCACACGGTGGGAGCCTCCCATGGAGGCGGTTCGGTTGCTGCTTCTTTTTTTTTCTTTTTCGGTCCGTCGGGTACCGTGATAGAAGAAGATGAATGGACATTGTGGGACATTTTTATTTCTTTTTATTTTTTAATAAAGGACTTGTCCCAAGCTGTGTCTTGTGTTTTTTACAATTTTGACGCATTTTTTGTGAAATGGTAGGGGTACTTGTACCCCGTTTCACACAGGGGCGAAGGACAGGATCTGGGGGTCCCCTTGTTAAAGGGGGCTTCCAGATTCCGATAAGCCCCCCACCCGCAGAGCCCCACAACCACTGGGCAAGGGTTGTAGGGATGAGGCCCTTGTCCCCATCAACATGGGGACAAGGTGCTTTGGCGGGCTACCCTAAAGCACCCTCCACATGTTGAGGGCATGTGGCCTGGCACGGTTCAGGGGGGCGCTCTCTCGTACCCCCTCTTTTCCTGTGGCCTGCAAGGTTGCGTGCTCGGAAAAGTGTCTGGTATGGATTTTGGGGGGGGACCCCTATGCCATTTTTAATTTTGGCGCAGGGTTCCCCTTAAAATCAGCAAACAGGCGAACACCCGATGTTCGAGTCGAACAAACATCAGGCTTATTCCTAGACAAGAGCTTTTATCTGTGCTTTTTAAAAAAGTGTCTGGTATGGATTTTGTTCGCTGTTCGGCGAACAGGCGAACACCCGATGTTCGAGTCGAACAAACATCAGGCTCATTCCTAGACAAGAGCTTTTATATGTGCTTTTTAAAAAAGTGTCTGGTATGGATTTTGGGGGGACCCCTATGCCATTTTTAATTTTGGTGCAGGGTTCCCCTTAACCACTTGACAACTGGGCACTTAAACCCCCTTCCTAACCAGACCAATTTTCAGCTTTTGGTGCTCTCACATTTTGAATGACAATTACTCAGTCATGCAACACTGTATCTTTATGAAATTTTTGTCCTTTTTTTCACACAAATAGAGCTTTCTTTTGGTGGTATTTAATCACTGCTGGGTTCTTTATTTTTTGCGCCGTAAAAGAAAAAAGACTGAAAAATCTGTAAAAAAATACATTTTTCTTCATTTCTGTTATAATATTTTGCAAATTAGTAATTTTTCTTCATATATTTTGGCCAAAATTTATACCGCTACATATCTTTGGTAAAAATAACCCAAATCGGTGGATATTATTTGGTCTTTTTGAAAGTTATAGAGTCCAAAAGCTATGGTGCGCATATCTGAAAATTGATCACACCTGAATTACTGACGGCCTATCTAATTTCTTGAGACCCTAACATGCCAGAAAAGTACAAATACCCCCCAAATGACCCCTTTTTGGAAAGAAGACATTCCAAGGTATTTAGAAAGATGCATGGTGAGTTTTTTGAAGTTGTCATTTTTTCCCACAATTCTTTGCAAAATCAAGGTTTTTTTTTTACTTTTTTTTTTTTCCACAAAATTGTCATATTAGCAGGGTATTTCTCACAGACCGCATATGCATACCACAAATTACACCCCAAAACACATTCTGCTATTACTCCCGAGTACGGTGATACCACATGTGTGAGACTTTTACACAGCGTGGCCACATACAGAGGCCCAACATGCAGGGGAGCACCTTCAGGCGTTCTGGAGCACCCAGGCCAATTCTGACATTTCTCTCCTACATGTAAAAATCATCATTTATTAGCTAGAAAATTACTTAGAACCCCAAAACATTATATATGTTTTTTTAGCAAAGACCCTGGAGAATACAATGGCAGTCGTTGCAACTTTTTATCTCACACGGTATTTGCGCAGCAATTTTTTTAACGCGTTTTTTTTGGAAAAAAAAATGTTTTGTGCTTTACAAAAACCAAAACAGTAAAGTTAGCCCAATGTTTTTGCATAATGTGAAAGATGAAGTTACGCCGAGTAAATAGATACCCAACATGTCACTCTTCAAAATTGCACGCGCTTGTGGAATGGCGGCAAACTTTGCTACTCAAAAATCCCCATAGGCGACGCTTTAAAATGTTTTACTGGTTACATGTTTTGAGTTACAGAGGAGTTCTAGGGCCAAAATTATTGCTCTCACTCTACCGATCGCAGCGATACCTCACATGTGTGGTTTGAACACCGTTTTCATATGTGGGCGGGACTTACGTATGCGTTCGCTTCTGCATGCGAGCACACAGGGACAGGGGCGCTTTAAAAAATTTTTTTTTTTTTTTATTGTTCATTTTACTTTATTTATTTTAGTTTGATGCTTTTTTCCAAAAAAATAAATTTTTGACCACTTTTATTCCTATTACAAGGAATATAAACATCCTTGTAATAGGAATATGGCATGACAGGTCCTCTTTACAGTGAGATATGGGGTCAATAAGACCCCACATCTCACCTCTAGGCTGGGAAGCCTGAAATTAAAAAAAAAAAAAAAAGATCCTGGCTTCGATCGTAGCGGTGAGTCGGTAGAAGCACCGCAAGGCGGCGGGAAGGGGGGACGTCCCCTCTCGCCTCCCGTAAGAACGATCAAGCAGTGGAACAGCTGCTATGATCGTTCTCATGGTGTAGGGAATCGCCGGCTGAAAAAGCTGATATCTGAATGATGCCTATAGCTGCAACCATCATTCAGATATCTCCGCACAAAGTCAAGGACGTTGTATGACGGCCGGCGGGCGGGAAGTGGTTAAAACGCTTTTTTTTTTTTTAACACAAAGTTGTCCATTTATACAATATTTCTACCACATAACATGTACATACCAAAAATGACACCCCAAAAAAGATTCTCCTGCTCCTCCTGAGTACGGCGATACCCCATGTGTGAGACTTCCACAGCCTGGCCACATACAGAGGGCGAGTACAGCTGAGCATGGCTCAGCATGGCGGGGTATTGCGGGGTATGGCAGAGTATGGCGGGGTATGGCGGAGTATGGCAGGGTATTGCGGGGTATGGCGGAGTATGGCGGGGTATGGCGGGGTATGGTGGGGTATGGCGGAGTATGGCGGAGTATGGCGGGGTATGGCGGGGTATTGCGGGGTATGGCGGAGTATGGTGGAGTATGGCGGGGTATTGCGGAGTATGGCGGGGTATGGCGGGGGCATGGCAGAGTATGGCGGGGGGCATTGCAGAGTATGGCGGGGGCATTGCAGAGTATTGTGGGGGCATTGCAGAGTATTGTGGGGGCATTGCAGAGTATTGCACAGCATTGCAGAGTATTGTGGGGGCATTGCAGAGTATTGTGGGGGTATTGCAGAGTATTGCACAGCATTGCAGAGTATTGCGGGGGCATTGCAGAGTATTGTGGGGGTATTGCAGAGTATTGCACAGCATTGCAGAGTATTGTGGGGGCATTGCAGAGTATTGCACAGCATTGCAGAGTATTGTGGGGGTATTGCAGAGTATTGCACAGCATTGCAGAGTATTGTGGGGGCATTGCAGAGTATTGCACAGCATTGCAGAGTATTGTGGGGGTATTGCAGAGTATTGCACAGCATTGCAGAGTATTGTGGGGGCATTGCAGAGTATTGCAGAGTATTGTGGGGGTATTGCAGAGTATTGTGGGGGTATTGCAGAGTATTGCACAGCATTGCAGAGTATTGTGGGGGTATTGCAGAGTATTGTGGGGGTATTGCAGAGTATTGTGGGGGTATTGCAGAGTATTGCACAGCATTGCAGAGTATTGTGGGGGTATTGCAGAGTATTGCACAGCATTAGTAGTGAGGGATGGCTGAGCATGGATGGATGGATGTCTCTGTGCAGCGCTGTGGGCACTACACATACAGCCCACAGCGCTGCAGACATCCATCCATCCCCCTCCCCGCTCACAGTGTACCGATCGGTACACAGGAGGGGAGGAGAGGAACCGGCGTCATCAGATGACGCTGGTCTGTTTACATGTGATCGCGCCGTCATTTGACGGCTCGATCACATGGTAAACGGCCGCGATCAGCGGCCATTTACCGGGATCCGTGATGCGCCGGGTCCCCTGGACCCGGCGGTCACGGATGTGTTCGGGTGCGCGCCCCAGGGGGCGCGCGAGAGGGGAATTCTGGGAGGACGTCATAGTACGTCCACCGCCCTGCAGCCGTCATTCGGCTATGGGCCGGTTGGTAAGTGGTTAAAATCCATACCAGACCTGAAGGGTCTGGTATGGATTTTGGGGGGGACCCCTTACGCCATTTTTAAAAAAAAAATTGGCACAGGGTTCCCCTTAATTTCCATATCAGACCCAAAGGGCCTGGTATGGATTTTAGGGGGACCCCCACGCAATTTTTTAAAAAATTTTGGTTCTGGGTTCCCCTTAATATTCATACCAGACCCAAAGGGCCTGGTAATGGACTGGGGGGGGGGGGGGGGATTCAATGCTCTTTTTTTCAATGAGTTTTATTTATATTGCCGAGACCTGACAATTCATTACAGCCGCAATCAGTTTTAAATGACAATTTTTCCTTTAGAAATGTCATTTTGCTGTGGTATTGTTCTAAACACGGGAAAAATGTGCCACTTTACAGGCATACTACAGACACCCCCCAGGCACAATATATAAAGGAATATTTCATTTTTATTGTTTCACTTTAAGCATTAAAAATATCACTGCTCCCGATAAAACGGACGTTTTAAAAAAAATTTTTTGCATTGATACATGTCCCCTGGGGCAGGACTCAGGTCCCCAAACACTTTTTATGACAATAACTTGCATATAAGCCTTTAAAATTAGCACTTTTGATTTTTCATGTTAGTGTCCCATAGACTTTAACGGTGTTCCGGCAGCTTTCGAATTTGCCGCGAACACCGCATATTGTTTGCTGTTCGGCGAACAGGCGAACACCCGATGTTCGAGTCGAACAAACATCAGGCTCATTCCTAGACAAGAGCTTTTATTTGTGCTTTTTATGTCTTCCAGGATTTTAACTTTTAATAAAAAGAAATTCCATTAAAGAAAGAAATAGTCTGCCAAGCAGTTACAATGGTCTGCTAGCCTCTAATCTTTTCTTTTTCTGTGTAGTCAGGCTTTGGTTCTGCTCCCATGCAATACAGCTGTTTTTCTTCGAAGACAGATATTCCTGTTCCCAACATCTAATGTCTTCAAGGAACTCAACTACTTCATATAAGATATATGAAGCTTTGTTTGACCAATCACAATAATCATTGGTGTATTTAACACATTAAATGAAGGAAAAAAGTAGACTGCAGTCTGCTGTATTCTGTCCCACCAATTTTAACAGCCATTATGTAGTTTAATGCATATTTTCATTGACTGTAACGATGTACTATTTTCTTTCACAATTAAAAGGTAAAGGATGTTCAAATATGTTCATACCAGAGGCATCTGAATGCATTTAAAACTTTTCACTGCCAGGCCCTGCGCTGCATATTTAAACTAATTTTTTATTTTTCCCTTACAGCTTTCAGAGTTTGTAAAAGACCCCCCAAACCATACATTTTCTGAAAGCACATGACCAGTAGAATAAAAAAAGTAG